>NC_056730.1:214708755-214968755 GCF_019279795.1 Protopterus annectens
TATATATGTGTGTGTGTGTGTGTGTGTATGTCTGCATATATACAAACACACACACACACACACACACACACACACACACACACACACACATATTTATATCAATACATGTCCACTGCTGTTGAATGACAGTGCTGCATGATACATGTGAGGAAACATCACACATATCAATACACTTATATATATATATATATATATATATATATATATATATATATATATATATGCATACAGCAGTAAATGTGTGCAAAATGGACTATGTCAGGTGTGAACTCCATGTTGGGAACACATTGCCCTTGTTTGTGAAGGTGGGATTAGTAATTTGGGGAAGGATAGCAGGTATATTTGTGGAGGTAGGTTAGGTTGGAAGCTAGAGAAGACAGCACACAGGGGTGGTATATGACAAGTGGGGTGGGTAAACACCCTGGAAGGGGAGTGTCATCTGCACTGTCAAACCCCATGAGCCCCCATATGGAAACAATGGGACAAACATCCCCACCCATGAGCAGTGACAACATCAGCTTCACGGTCCTGAAGATACCTAGGCTGGGCGATTACCAGGAGGAGCATGGAGACGCTGTGAGTGTGCACTGAGGGCCTCAAGGTGCTGTAGCACACACCCCCAAGTCTCTGTGGAGCTCCCTATGCACCAAACCCTGGACCTGACTGTAGGTGACAGGATCCTGTCTGTGTGTGCTCCTGGGGTGTGAACACCATTCCCTGAGGTGGTTCCACCTGAAGGTAGTGCAGGACCAGTAGATGACGAGGTCCCTGGGTGGGTCTCACATGTGATGTGGCCTGGTAATGTGGCCAGATGAGGTGGAAGAGGTGGTTCTGCTGGCAACTCTTCCCCAAACATGCTATTGTGTCACTGTTATAGAACATATGTGGGTAGTAATAGTCCACTCATTACAGAGCATGTCTAACAGCATGCATAGATATCCCCATTAACACAAAACAACAGATGTGTAGCAGTCACATCACAAACAGAACACATGCATATATGGAACAATAGTGGCCCTTACAATGGCATGCAGGTGACATTGTCCATAACAGGCCACCAATGATAGTGTCCCAACATGGAACGTGACTGCAAGCACATAACACAAAGTGTTGTACAATACGATATATGTCTCAACAATAGGTCTTCGTAGACATACCCATTGAGTTGTGTGATCAGAATGTTGTTGCCGATATGGTTGGAGGGAGACAAGATGTGTATTACAACTATAATAACCTTGCAGTATGAGGTCCTCAGATCTGTTTCCATCTTTATGTCTTTCAGGCAATATGTTGAGGGAACGGCTGCCAATTTATACAGCGGAGGAGAATGATATCATCATCTCACACCTGGTGCAGCACTACCACACGTTGTTTGGCTGAACAGCCCATGATCTGCAGGAATGAACCACCTTTGGAGTGATCTTGTCCACAGGATAAACAATGTCGGCCTGCAGAACCGCAGTTATGAGCAGGTCTGACATCGATGCACCAATCTACTTCATCATGCCCGTCAGCGTGCTGCTGCAGTTAAGGGGGACCAGCTTGCAACAGGGGTGTCATGCCATCCAGTCCCCCCCTGACACATGTTAAGGAGCTCCTTGCCAGCCACGGGGCTCCTGCTCGCCTGAAAACACAGCACATAGTAGGGAGCATAGTGGAGGTGGGTGCTACCCACACAATGGCAGAGGAGCATGCAAGTAAGGCCACAGGGCACATCAGTAGACCACTGCTGTGTATCCATCTGCATCCATACAGTTAGATCATGCATATGTGAGAAGAAATATACATAGTCTGTTGCTTTAGTAATAAACAGATGTGCATAAGCTGTAGTATTGTGAGCTTGTACTGTTGATGTACTGTAATGCTGCACCCTCCCTGTACCAATGATACAGGTGTGGCTACTGACATCACATCTCTCATAAAATTATGTAGGTCCCTCTGGTATACCTCCAGGGCAGCAGCCTGTAGTTGGTGAGTATGATGTTTGTTCAGGTTTGCCAATACACCAGTCATGTTATGGCCATGGTATATTCCATGCATGCAGTTAACTCACCTAACCATAATGCATGCTGTTCATGTTCACGTATTGTTGCTGTTAACTGCACTGCATCTCAGTGGTCACCATGATGGTGTATCTGAAGGTATGTCAGACTCCTGCAATATAACTAACATCCTGTCATTGCAAAATGTGTGCACAGAGATGAACATAATGATGGGACAAATGGCCTACAGTAGGGACATGTCTGAAACATCACCCTTATAGAGTGCTATGACAGTGTATATACCAGTGTTACAATGGCAACTTTTACATTTCTACACTATGGCATGTCACAATACTACAATCCACAACTCTAACAACCTGCAATCTGGTCCTAACATGAGCAATGATTGTGTAATATGGATTCCTATGTTGGGATAGCAAATATGGGGAATACATACCTTCGCAAACACTTGAAGCATATGTGTGCATACACTTCCGATAAAATATAGTGGAAGCAGCTGTCAAGAAACTGACAGCATGCATTCTTCATGAATATGGACCTTCCAGCAAGTACAGGTCCCCAATGTCACACCAAGAAATGATCTGCTGTCCAAGATGTTTGGCCATCAAATGTGCCCACTTACCTGCAACAGATGCAGCCATGGCTTGCACACATCTTACATGCCATGGCATGGACCCCATACCCAACAGGTAGCACCCAGGAGTTGGACATGTAGCCATACCTCAGCATTGCATATACCATGGCAAACAGTGCAGACAGCCATGTATGTAGTGAGGATGTATTGGACAGGATTAATGTAGAAAATAAACGGATGGCCATCCAAGACAGATGATGTCACATGTAGCAAACTGGTCATGCAGGCTGCCTAGTAACATGCCAAAACACTGAGGGAGTTACAGGAATGTCTAGCAAGTACTAGCTGTGTAGTGCCCATGTCAGCAATTGCCTGGACTCTGCATACGTGTGGCCCATGGGTTAGGGTCATCAGATGGGATGGTTTTACCACAGGAAACATCAGCCAGGCCTCTCTACATGTAGGGTATGCATAACAAAAAAGGTCCCCAAAAGGCATGCATTGCAATGTGTACTGGTGTACCAACAACCAACACCTTACCCAACCTCAGGCCCACCATCCCCATCTTTACCTTGCCACTGCCAGTGTACAAGTGTATGTTTGCCATTCATTAGCTGGGACTAGGCTGGTACACATGGTGTTTAGGGTTTGGGACACTGCAAAATGACACACATGTGTAGGCCATAGTTGTCAAGCATCTTCAAAAAGGCTGAGGGTGGGGAGGGGGTGTCATCATGACACAACAGTGGACTGACACAGAGATCCAAACGATTCTACAAATGGCTGTATCTGCACATAGTTAGGGTCAGGAACTGTGGCAGACATAACCCTGACTCCACAGCAATAGAGATGACAGTGTATGACCTCCAAAGGATGTGCATATGAGTTGACCTTGCAATCATGCAGAGTTGGGGGACATTTGTAGGGCAGACTGACCACATACTAGCAAATTCAGATGGCACATGCAAGTATACCCCTGCCAGGAATAGTGACTGTTGTAGTACACATAACAGTAGGTGCAACAAACCATCATGATAATGGTATGCACACATATGCACCCTCAAAGAGTATGCATCTTAATCAGCACCTGCACAACTAACACATTTGTTTGACACTGCATTTGATTGTACAGATCATATGTCACATAACAGGTTTGTGTAATGTTAACATATGCAGTAATGTGGTCCCATGGCATATCAAGGAAGAGGGCATCATATCACTAAGGGTGTGTACACACACCCCATAGCCATGGTAAGGTTTGAAGTTTGTCAGTGTAATTGTATCATATTGACCATACATGCACCGCTGATGACGAGATCTGTAAATCAGACATCAGGCATTCACAAATGACATCTGTCCACATATCATCTCACGTATATGTCGGACAAACACATAGGGGCTGTGAGCAGTAGAGCAGACATAACTGACACAGTAATACACATTCAGCAATGGTGTGTAAACCTGTGAGGTATGGTGCACAGTCCATCCCAGGGTGCCGAACAGGTGCACAGCAATAGTGTGTACATGGGTGCAGTGTGTTCCAGGGGAAGGGGCATCACCTAATAACACAACCCATGCATCCCAGAGATACATAATGTTGCTAACAGGGATTGAATATAGCTGCACTGCATGCTGCTGAGTGTCATATGTCATGCATGTTGACAGATGGTTAAGGGGAGGTCTGTGTGTAATATCTTTGTGCAACCTCACCTGTAAGTGTGTGTGTGTGTGTGTGTGGGTGGGTGGGTGGGGGGGGTTATTTCATCTGTAAGTGCAATCAGGTGGAGCGTGGGGGAGGATGTATGTAGGATGTGTGTGTGTATGTGTGTGTGTGTTTGTGTATGTTTCCATGTATGCACATGTGTGAGTGTTGGATTGTTCATACCTCTCGACTTCCCTTTGATATTGTGCAGTACATGGACATGGACAGACACATGAGACACCAGGAATACTTGTCTGACATGTAATCTCAGGACAGCTGATAGTATAATAAGGTCTGTATCATGGAACATGCATTGGGAGGGAAAATAGACACCATGGATACTGTTATAATTGCAATCAGCAGAAAGGTGAAAGAATACCCATATATGCAGCACTACAGATGCATTAGGGAATTACTAGACAATACCAGAGAGTGTTTCCAAATATTACTGTAGTCCACATAAAAAGTTAATAGAGCAACAGATCTTGCATCTACTGAACAATAGTTATGTATGACACTCAAGTGTGTGACATTATTGAGTGACCATAGTAGCCCATAACATATGGGGCCATGCTCAAGATGTCTGGACAAACCCAGGGTGAACACTGGATGACAGCAGTGAGTCTTTGAACTGACTCCAATCAAGTCAAAGAGGAAATGGAGTAACAGGTAATGTTTTGTGATCACTTGTCTAGGCAATTAGAAGAATGATACATTAATGATTGGTATTAACGACTGTAAGTTTCCAAGACTTATGCAGGATGGGGAACTTAAGAGAATAAACTAGGGACGGTCTGTAAACTCAGGAACAGGTAAGTATTATAGTGGAATATCGGCGTATATGTGTGTGCGTGTGTGTGTGTGTGTGTGTGTGTGTGTGTGTGTGTGTGTGTGTGTGTGTGTGTGTATGTGTGTACTGTTAAGCAATGACGTACAGGTCTTAAAGTGCATTTCTTGTATTCCCCTCACAAGTGGTGAGGTGGGTCAGGGTCCCTTCTGCAAACAATCTGATGTTGGTGTCCATACAGACACTGAAAATTATGATAGGTGTGTTGAGGCACAGGCAGGGTTGTCACAGGCTGTAACTGCACCATCGTTTGACATCCCACTGTTATCCACCCCTTCCCCACACACAGTTACAGTGCCTATACATACAACATCACCAGTGGCCATAGCAGAGGGACAGTTGGCAGTTGGTGGCAGTGAACAGGACATTGTGGTATCTATGGCACACGTGTCTGGATACAGCAACTATAGCTGGATGTCCAGCAAGGTATCACATAGGCAGATGTACAGGGGTGCTCGTTGGAGGGCTGCTGTTCATCATGCCCCTGGCAGAAGTGCCACATCTGGTACCACCAGACACATGTTTTAGGCTGTCATGGAGGTGCAGGCATGTATGAAACGGTACACCAGACAGGGTTTGAGGCTGCAGAGGGCTACTCTTTCATCTGTTACTTACAGCATCTGTGATCTTGCAGGTGCCCTCCATTATTATACAGAGGACATGGATAGATGGTGGGGTGAGATACTGGGACTCGTCGACTGTGCATTGTCCATGCTTGAGCATGTGGTGGGAGTGGTGCGATGGCCACATGGACATAGGCCAGCAACACCAATAGCTGGTGGTCGACGTGGATGTGCAAGGACACCAAGTCACACCTGTAATGGCAGTATCAGCCCCGGCACTGAAGGTGGGGCGCTGTCCACACCACAGCATGCCACGTGCATGTGGCCCTGGCCAGTCCCAGGAAGAACCTGGTTCCAGCGGACATATGTCATCATCAATGGAGAGTTTCATATCATGGCTTTTACCTGGATGTACCCATGCAGCCCCTGGCAGGCACAGTTCTCATGTCCATGGCTAGAGGCATTGAACTGCACACCCTGCCAGGTATGGTCTGCAGCTGTCACATGGCAGAACTGTGTGCATGCATACTCACATACAATACAAACACAGCTAGGGCAACTCCATACCTACACACACCACAGCCATATCAATAATTAAAACCCCTCACTCACACACATGGTGTCAAACGTATGGTTTAGCCTAGGTCTCTGGCAAACCAACAACACACCATGTGCATATGATGATACCTGTGCCACATCCCTGTCATCCATACCATCGATGCAGCGACAGACTAATATGGTTCTGATGCACACAGTGACTGTACTACACTGTACCAATATAATGATGTGCAACATTTTGTCAGCAGTAAAGTTTAATGCTTACATGTCAGGAAGTGTAGCTCTCCATCCATAATGCATTACAGCTGTTATTAAAACTGAGTGATTGTGGTCTCCATAATGGAATCTGTTTGTGTTATAGGTGTCCACGTGTCAGCAGGAGGATGGTCTGCTGTTGTATCCTACAAGGGGTATGGCACTGTGGTGACACCTTGGCTGTACCATATCCTGGGTACAGGCGAACACATGTCATAGGTCTGCATAATGTTGCTGCCTGTGCCACATGGCTGATAGGTCTTGGGGTGGTGTATACAGGTGAGTGCATGGTGGCTGTGGTTAAAAGCCCTTCTGCAGTGGACAATGATAAGTGTACTGGGTGGTACACACCACATGTTTGTGTATAACACACACAGAGGCTTTGGTGTTGATGCACTACACAGAGAATACTGCACACATGGATGTATGTACCTGTTGAAGGGAACCATTGTAGCCTATGTAAGTACACCAAGCCAAAATAGGCACAACAACACATTGGGGAATAAGCAGTTCATTAGTTTAATGTCATTGGCGATGGTACTGGCAGGGTATATGTCCCCTTCCCCAATGTAGTACAATCCTTAACTCGGTAAATATATGTGCTGGTGCAGGTGGCACACCACTACCCTTTGGAGGGTGAGAGGTGCTGTAGAACCACAGGTAGTGTGATAGACAACTACCTAACCTGTTAACATTTACTGTACAGTATTACGGTCAGCTAAGCAGGGGGATACACTCAACAGTAACTGCAATGATGCTGGCTGTATCCACAACAGCCACACCCAGCTATATATACCAACCACAGTATTGCTGCAAACCTATGCATTGGGGAGAGGGCATTTACATATCTAACACTAGTTGTGATGGAATGTATGTCCACAGGATGATACCTGTGAAAAGTTAGCATATGCCAGGCAGTTCTCAGACAGATGACCTCCTGGGACATGTATATTCTGCAAACTGAAGTAGATTCCTCCACATACATGATCTTACTTGGCAACATTGGGACTAGACCCCTAACTAGGTATGTAGTGCTACTGATGTGTCTGGCTTTAATTGCACACACCACACAGCTTTTAGGATGAGGTGTGTTGCAGGTTACATGTTACATAAAGAACACCCCCAAGCATGTACAGTATGGTAATGGGGGATGTACGGGTTGTTTAAGGGCAATACTTAGTGTGACACACCATCATACACACATTGACAAACACATAACAGTCAGACACACATCTGAGAGACTTGGGCCTATCAGTGCTAATTACCTTGTCAGTGTGTCCATTGTGCTACAGGTAGATTGAATACAGCACATGCATAATTGGGCTGGATAGCATTATCAGTTACCTGTATGGTTGATGGTGACAGTGTTCTCCATACAGTGGAACATGGGACATGTATCAGAGGTACCATGGTGTAATGACAGTATACCCAACACCCAAACCACACTGTGGATATTGTATGCATTGAAACCCCCTGATGACACTCTGACATACCCACCATCACACATTGGCATATCCACCATCACGCATTGACCAGGACTGCAATACAACCCCTTGTCTATCTTAAGTGCTACTACAGGGATATGCCTTTAATGCACATGTCACAGGCATAGTAGGGTGATGCATTGTCATACCTCTCCTATGGTCATTAATATCACTATCCCTAATGCTGTGTGGCAATGCATATTGTAATAGGAGAATGTTGTCTCAGAATGCTGTACCCCACATATATGCATACATGCACACATACACACTTGCCAGAACTCAGTGGGTATCCTATACCTATCAACCCATTTATACAACAATGTTGTGCTGGTACTGCAAGGCCCAGGTAGCACTTAGGGTGGAGAGTGCAACAAGGTACATGTAATGTCTGGTACAGCAGCAGCCACATATACCTATGGCAATGGGGAATGCGGAGGGTGTGAAGGACCTCAGGGTATTCCCAACTACAGGTCTCCAAACACACAGGCATTGATATTCTCAGTAATGCACACATACACATTTGTCAGTTCTGGGCTGCATCAGTGCAGGTGTTCATATGTGTGTGCCAGGCTATTGTCCATGGAGAGATTGGAAGTGTAGGGGATGTGTGTACAGTGGTATCATGTCACCTACCATGTGCCAGCAGGCTGTCTATCTACAGATACCACTGGGGTGATCCTCTAGGGTGAGAGTGACATGCATCAGCCAATCACCTGAATGCCTCTTGCAGAGGGCCAGTGAGGTGCTCCAGTTGACATGTATGCAACATCTATTACATAACATGGTCAGTGTCTGTCTTAGAGACTTGTTCCCAAGAATGTTCTGTTAATTGTTGTAGCGCAGTTGAGGTATCCATGGCATGTGGTGCATACAGGGTGTGGATTCCTATCTGTGGCATTCATAACACAGCTGGGCAGACATGTCAGTGTCAGTCAAGCATAGATTGCCTGTAAGTATTCAAGATGGATACCTGACATCTGCACATCTGTACAGAGGACAGACAGACATCGCTAGCCAACTAGCTATGCATTAGTAGGAATGTGTTGACAGATAGACATCTGACACCAATAGGTATGCCATTACTTCATGATGGTAGCCCTCACTGACATGTGCTATACACACAGTAGTTTACAGTCATTTTCCACATGTCAGATCATTATCCAGTAGGAAATATTTAACAAGACACAGCTCAAACACCAGGAACATGACAGTGAGAACTCAGAGTCAATCTTTGCATGCAGGGGTGTTTGGTTCCAGTACTACAATCTGCAATCTACTCTTACTTGGGAAAGCACTGTCAACAGTAGTAACGTAATGATATACTACATGCCAGTGTGACTGCATATAACCCGGGATACTACCCATGTATGTGACACATTCAAATGGATAAGAGAGCCATATATACTCATGTCTCAGACAGTAGACTCACACCCCTTGCTATTGTAATGACAGCACATAGACACATGTTATGTACATGGCATTACATAGACTTATTAAGATGTCATTACCCTGTTATGTTATCAGACTGGAATGTGAGCACTGATTTCCAGGGCTGAGCCATGCTTAGCAGATGTCAGCATTGCTGCAATATTACAGCTGAGCACATTTGCGCACTGGAAACAAAGCCTACATGGTGTAAGCACCTGTACATTTAACCGTATGTTAGCACCGCTTAGCTTCACACAAACTCACGCAAACCTGCTTAAAGCTGCTCAAAACTGCCTTAATCACTCTGTATCCAACAGTCCTTGTTCTGCTCAGCAACAAAATAAATAGCCCTTGCAGGTATTGAACCCAGGACCCTGTACACTATAGTCACAGCAATTAACCACTAAGCCATGACAGCTGTGATGACAGTTATTGTTTTTCCAATACTGAATAGTATTGAACAATTTCTGTGACTTCTATAGTTGTGTAGTACTTGTTAGTGATAAGCCAAAGTAGGGCAATGGAAGTTGTAATTACTGTGAATGGCCTCAAAAGCATTGACCCCTACACAAACAAAAAAGCACATAATGGTTTATAATTGTCATGTCTGGGATTAGAACTTCTATCTAAATACTACATCACAGTACAGCATGACACAGTTTTTGTATGCACCAATGAGATTACTCAGTTGTTCCTTCCCTGAAGGTGTATTTCAAAGTGAATGACATTAGCAGGCTTGCCAAAGTAGGGCAATGGAAGTTGTAGTGACTGTGAATGGCCTCAGAAGCATTGCTTCCTACACAGACAAACAAACACACAAAGATTTACAGTTGCCATGTCTGGGATTAGAATGTCTACTTATCTAACACATCACACTACAACATACACAGTTACAACACACACCACAGAGCTTACTAGGTTACTTTTTCTCCAAAGGTGTATTTCACAGTGAATTACATCAGCTGGCTTGCCAAGGTGGGGCAATGGAAAGTGTAGTTCATAGGTTCACAGGTTTATAGGTTGGTATTAAGATATTCATCCTAGGGCCTATACATGCCTAACCATGACAATTCCTTGGCTATTTCTTCCCACAATATTTACTTCCCTGGACCCTGTCTAGCAGGGCAACTGATGTGATCCCTGGGGTGAATTTCCTATCTCCCATCCAATCATCAAGGTTCCATTTGAAGAGGGACAAAGAGGCACTCTGCTTGACATGTATGGGAAGTCGATTCCAAAGTCTGGGGAGTCTCTGGGTCAGGAATCCATCCCTCCAGCATGTTTTGTTCATTGTGATGACAAGGTTTGGATCCCTGGAGCATGTGACTGTGAAGGATTGGGATTTTAAGTGTAGCATGTCCAACAGTTCTGGGTTTGACATGGCAATGTATGTTAAGCAGAGATCGCTTCTGAGTAGATGACATGTCATAGCCTATAACTGGATGATTTTCAGATGGTCAGCATAGGGCATCTGGTTTAGGCCTTTGATTCTTTTAGTGAGGTATTTCTTCAGCCTTTCTAGTTGTTGCAGATGTCTTATGAGGTACATACCAAACGGGGCATTGTATTCTGCACTGGGTCTAGTGAGAGATAACTACAGTGGGACAATGGCCTCCTTTTTTCTGGATGAAAAGCCCTTAGTGATGAGGTGTGCCACATAGGTGGATTTCCTGACTGTTGTGGTGATGTGGTTATCAAAGGTGAGACCACTGTCCACCTGTGTCCCTAAGTCTCTTATCACACTTTTGGTGTTTAATGTACTGCCACCTATGTAGTACTTCACGGTTACATGTCCCTTCCCTTCCCAAAGGGGATAACTATACATTTCTTGGCATTCAGCTTGAGGTCATGGCTCAGGCACCAAGCATCTCTTTCTGTAAGGCCCTTTTGTAGAATATCCACATCATTTGGGGATTCAGTATTGGCTCCCAGTTTGCAGTCATCTGCAACCTTTGTTAGCCAGAGTCCCTTAGTGTTGGCCTGTACTTCAGAGCAGTAGATGCCAAACAAGAACGGTCCCAGGACTGAACCCTGAGGAACTCCAAATGTCACTTATCTGGGGCTGGATTTGGAGTCGCCAACTTTTACAGTGTGGGTTCTGTCAGTACGGCAATTTGCAACCCATCAGGTGATATAGGGATTAATGGCCAGCTTAGTATGTTTATCTATGATTCCAGACTGGGTGGTGGTGTCAAAGGCCTTGGTGAGGTCCGAATAGGCTGTGTGAACCACCTTACCCTCACCCACAGCTCAGGAGACTGATTTGAAGATGTCATTCAGGTTCAGGAGATATGATCGTCCCTTCACAAACCCAACCTGGGTGGGGTCTAGTGTTTGCAGGTTGCCAATGTTTTTGTTTATAAGTTCCATGATAATACATTCCATGGCCTTGCAGATCAGGCATGTCATACTGCTGGGGTGGCAGTTCCCAGGATCCAAGGTGGATCTCCCCTTGTGGACTGAAATAACTGTAGCTGTGAACCACTCAGTGGACACAAAGCCTGAGGTGTGGCTATGATTAGACATGGCACATATTTGAGGTGCCAGTTCATTTTGTAGTTCATGTAGTACACAGCCCGAGATGTTGCCTGGTCCCATGTATGCTGTTTACTTAGCTCTGGAGAGTGTGGTTTTTACCTGTGTGGCTGTTATTACTGGAATCTGGCAATCTTTCGGTATTGAGATGGGTCTTTTAGGGGTTGGAGGAGGGTGCAGTTGGCACTGAATTGATCTGCCAGGATATTGGCAATATCCTTGGGATCAGTATATTTAATGCCATCGTCTAGCTCAGAGCAGATCTGAGCATTGACATTTAGATTCCTGACATAGCTATGGAATGGGTTGTGGTTGTGTTTGAAATCTCTGGCTATATTATGTTTGTAACTAGCTTTGGAGGATTTTATGAGGGATCTCAGCTTCTTACTGAGGCTGGTATGGGAGTATTTTGCATCCTAGGATTTTCCTCCTTTCTGAAACAGTTTCTTCCTTTTGTTGTAAAGTTGTTTATGGCAAGGAACCACCACATTGGCTTTCTTTTCTTGGTTAGGAGTATCTTAGTTCTATTTGTGATGACACGATTCATGCATGAGTGGATGTGCTCGTACAGTGCCTTAGTGTAGGATTCAGCAGTCGACCTTTCAGTTCCCTTCTGCATGGGTGTCATGAGGTTTGTCACGTCTGACATGTGTAGCATGAAGTTGGCTTTGGAGATGTGTTTTACAGAGGTTACCTTACTGGGGTGTGGGGGAGGGATGTGGATGTTAAGGGTGATTAGCTTATGGGCAGACCTGACCACCGATGCGGTGACCATAGGTGTGGAGCATTGATTTCTCATGTTGGTAATGACCCGGTCTAGGATATTGGAGTCCCAGGTGGGACTATGGGTTACTTGAACCAGGACATTGGGAATTATGGCTTCCAAGAACTGTTGGGCACATGTGTTGGTAGACAAGTTGTTTTCCCAGTTAATGGCAGGGTAGTTGAAGTCACCCAGTATTAGGGTGTTTTGTTGTATCATAATATTTTCCAGCATGTTTAAAAAGGTGTAGTAGAAATATTGGGGCATGGTGGAGGTAGCACGCTATACAATTTGGATTGCAGTCTTACCTAGTGTTAGCTGCACTGGGAGAATTTCAGACGCATTGTGTTGGGCAAGTAGCCTGGTGGTGTGAATATCCTTTGTGAATATGGACACTCTTCCACCTTTAGTATTTTGGTCCTGGTTTGGTGGCCAACAGGTGTGTTAAGAGCTGTACCTGGTATTGCAGAGGTGCTCTCTGGAGCCATGGATCAGGTCTCTGTTACTGCACAGATATCGATGTTCTCAATTTTTAGGAGTGCATACTGACTGAATGGCCACAAAAACATTGACCCCTACACACACAACCAAACACACACAGAGTTTCACAGTTGCCATATCTGGGATTAGAACTCCTACTTAGCTAGTACGTCACACTACAGCATTACACAGGTATAGCATGCACCACAGAGCTTACTGGGCTACTCCTTCCCCAAAGGTGAATGTCAAAGTGAATGACATCAACAGCCCTGCCAAAGTAGGGCAATGGGAGAATGGGAATTGTAGTGACTGAATGGCCTCAAAAGGATTGATCCCTACACAGACAAACAGACACAAAGTTGTACAGTTGTCATGTCTGGGATTAGAACTCTTACCTAACTAGTACATCACACTACAGCATTATGCAGTTATAAGATGCACCAAGGAGCTTACTGGGCTACTCATTCCCCAAAGGTGTATTTCAAAGTGAATGGCATCAGCAGCTCTGCCAAAGTATGGCAATGGAAATTGTAGTCACTGTGAATGGCCTCAAAATGATTTATCCCTACACATTCAAGCAACCACTCAAAGTTTTATAGTTGCCATGTCTGGGATTTGAACTCCTATCTATCTAGTACATCACACTATAGCATTATGTAGTTATAAGATGCGCCACAGAGCTTGCTGGGATACTTCTCCCCCAAAGGTGTATTTCAAAGTGAAAGACATCAGCAACCCTGCCAAAGTAGGGCAATGGAAATTGTAGTGACTGTGAATGGCCTCAAACGCATTGATCCCTAAACAGACAAACACACACAAAGTTTTGCAGTTGCCATGTCTGAGTTTAGAACTCATACCAAACTAGTATATCACACTACAGCATTATACAGTTATAGGATGTGTCATGGAGCTTATTGGGCTACACTGTCCGCAAAGGTGTTTTTCAAGGTGAATGACATCAGCAGGCTTGCCAAAGTAGGGCAATGGGGAGTGTAGTGACTGTGAATGGCCACAAAATCATTGATTCCTATGCACACACACAAAACCATGCACACAGTCTCACAGTTGCCACGTCTGGGATTAAAACTCTTACCTAATTATTACATCATACTGTAGCATTTCATAGTTATAGCATGCACAACAGAGCTTATTGTGCTACTCCTTCACCAAAGGTGCATTTCAAGGTAAATGACATCAGCAGGCTTGCCATATAGGGCAATAGGGAGTGTAGTATGTGTACATGGGCCATAAACTATTCATCTGGAAGCAGACACACAACACTCAGCTACACACAGGTTTAAATTTAACAGGTACATGTATACAACTGTTGGGTGAATAATGACTTGTACAGTCATGTTACACAGTTATCACAAGCACCACAGACACTATAGTGTGGAGGGATACCACAGCACTATGTTTACAGTGATTGACGTTTGCACATCATGTGGTTTTGGCCAATTGGATGTGTGCTGAGTGTGACAGGCCTCATGATGGGAGGCTTTTTGTCACTGTCTGTCATTCTCTTCCCCACATCTATGTATGCGTACATTCGGCATATTATAGTGTACTGTCATTGGATATATGTGTGTATTCATATCCAATGTGTGTGCAAAGCATGACAGGTGTACAATGTGGAGTGTGTGCACAAACATCTGTGACTGTCAGATATGTATAGTCCACTGCTGTTGCCAGACATTGGGCTTCATTTCTGTAAGTGTGGAAGCATGCCCAGTATGAGCTTTCATTATTTTGTCAGACATGGGCTTCGTTTACCTAAGTGTGGGAGCATGCCCAGTATGACCTCTGTATTGAATGTGTGAATCCATTCCAGGTAGGTTGTACTCCAGTGCAGGCTTTTCTGTTCTACACCTACAACTAGCAACCTGTTTCTGCGGGATATCTGTGGATCAGTTGACAATATGGGGTTAAAATGGGCAAATGATAGTGGGTTACAGTAGGTAATTGTGTCTGTGCTGCTCCTGCTACATGGCTGTGGTGTTAGCAGAGATATTCATACATATGTACTGTTTTACACTGTGATGTTTATGTCATCAAATACTGTCAGGTATACATATTTGCTTGCAGTAATTTCCTGGGGAACACAGGGTGAATAAAGCTGTGTCCAGTATTGGGATCTGCAGCTTACATATTCTTACACAATCATGCCATTCTGGAGGGGAAGCTGCAGACACTTGCTGAAGCATCTGTGTAAATAGTTCAGCACCTTGGTACAGTGGTGGCTGAGGATCCCATGCTTGTACATTCATCAATGTGACATTATGGCCATATCCTCTGAGGGCATACCTCACAGCGGTACAAATTCACACAGGTTACCCAGAGGCAGGGGTCATATTTCTGGTCATTACTCCCTCACAGTGTGGTTTAGAAGCAGGTTTGTAACCACCCATTCCTGTGTTTGCAGGCAGGGATAGTATGTGCACACGACTGAGTTTCAGACTTCACACACTCCATGGCATTCATGCCCCCCCCCCCTGTTATTCTATCCTCTTCCAAACATTATGCAAACATTATCTGATGAGTTCCCTATAGTTATCACTTCATCCCAGCAGTATTTTGGGGTTGGTCCAATGTTCATACATTAGGACATGGTAGACATGTTACTGGGATTTGTCAACGTGGCCTTGCATTTGGGTTCCGTGGATTGTGTTATGTTGTTATTTGGGAGTCCATGACATAACATACATTGGCAGTATGGGTGAGACACAGGCTTTTGACAGAGGACTGTAGTCCATTTGGTAGTGATGTAGACCATCTGTACCAGGCCATTGGTTTGCATTGTGTCTTTCCTACAGTCCCAGGCTTCAAGTCCCTATATTCCCCTGGTGTGCAAGGTGTTAATGTCAATAGTTTCTGTCATTATTGATCCAGAAGGTGGAGATACTGGCAGGGTGCTGCTTACAGCTAGGGACACACATGCATGGGACACTTCTTCAGCATGCTGCATTCTGTGGCTATCTCCATATGGAGCTGGGGGTCATATTGTAATCATTCCCAAGAGTAGGGATAAGACCTGTGAGGTACCTGTGGGTGATGGTGGGGAGAGCTGGGTGCATGTGTGCTATGAAAGCTACTTGCAGCTGACTCGCAGAGATACGTGGGGCATTCCACTTATGCTGGCTTGTGCAAGGACATCAGCAGTTTCTCAATACTTTATACCTGTGACCTTTGTGGTCTGCCAGTGTTTGGCCAGATGACATTAGTATTTCATACTACAAACCCAATTAATGTGCTGCTAACCTGTATGTACAATTACAAAGTTGTGTACATTTGACAGTAACATTTTATACTCTGTCTGTCTAGGGTACTTCCACCTGTGTAGAAAAAAAGAAGTTGCAGAGTTCCATGGCAGGTTTACCTTTTATTGTATAAAAAGAAGTGAGTGCTTTCGCGATCTACCCAGATCATTTCTTCAGACTGTTACAATGTATTACTATCTAACCAAACATTTTAAAACTTTAACCATTAGCATGTTGCAATTAATTAGTCATAATTATCTAATTAAAGGCATAATAGTAAATTATCTAGAGAAATTCCTTTAGTAAAATTTAAAACACAAAAACGTCTTGCCTTACCATTAACATTGCATTGCATTAACTTCTATCATATTCAAATCAAATGCATATAAAAAACTACATAAAACCTCTCCAAAATTAAACAGAAAAATATTAATAACAACATTTTCCTATAAAATTACATATATATATATATATATATATATATATATATATATATATATGTTATATAGATATAATAGGCTTCCTATCTAACTGGGCCTTGACCGTCTTAACAGACAAGAAAATAATCTATATAGTATACACTTAATAGATGTTAATGCAATGCAATGCTAATGGTAAGGCAAGAAGTTTTTGTGTTTTAAATTTTACTAAAAGGATTTCTCTAGATAATTTACTATTATGCCTTTAATTAGATAATTATGACTAATTCATTGCAATGTGTTAATGGTTAAAGTTTTAAAATGTTTGGTTAGATAGTATGACATTGTAACACAGTCTGAAGAAGTGATCTGGGTAGATCGCGAAAGCGCTCACTTCTTTTTATACAATAAAAGGTAAACCTGCCGTGGAACTCTGCAACTTCTTTTTTACTACTTTTGGTACCTTTTGTGTCATTGTCAGAGTGAACTCAGTGCTCAGTCCATTTTTTATGCTAGTGTGTTGTTGGGAGAGAGACTGAGACATGGCAGAAGGATATGATTTAGAATCCAACCGTTTACATGGATATAATTCTAACACTTGTACACGGAAAGAACGACTCAATCGAATTTTAATTATGGATAATAACCCTCTGGTGTTAAAACATGTGTTCTCTGAAGACTGCTCCGTGGATATTAATGAAGAAACAAGCATGGCTTTTTGAGACAAGTACAGGAATATTGAGAACAAATTTTACAAGTTTAAAAGGCTGCAGTGGCAGCGATTCCATATGGAAGCATCATTGAGATATAAAATAGTACCCAGGGGTCTAAGGGTACTAGCTATGCCCACACATGGAGATCAATACACTCAATTATTGAAAAAGTGGCAACAACTGAATCTGCAGCTCAGTTATGATTACATGCGTTTACTCACAGATTTTTTCTTACCACAAGAAAAAGAACTGGCAACTGAACTGAATGAGTTACAAGATGAACTGTATGCTACTTTTAGTATGGATGTAATAGCTGGCAAAATGGATACTCTACATGAAAACATCTTGCAATATGAAAAAAGACTATAGAATATTAAAATTAAAAAGCTGTAGCGTGATATGAATGATTTTCAAACAGGGGTGGTGTTTGCTTGGTTCAAACCTTCCCACATGAACAGGAACCAGCAAATAAACCAATTAGAACAAGAAGATGAACCTATGCATCCACCAATTGAGAGAGAAGAGGTACATACAGGAAATGAATCACTTGAAATGAAACGCCCACACAAACCGCTATGGTAGAGCGACAACAGAATGAAACACCACTGGGGAATGATTCAGTACATAAGAATCCCAAGAGTACAATTAATAATAACTCTAAAAAGGGCTTTTTACCTCCTTTTTCAATGCAACTGAGGGAGATAAATGGAACTACCATCGAGCCGTTTGTACTGAATACACACCTTCCAATAAAGAACAGATTGAGGAGCAGAGGTCGGAAAGCTCCTATACGACACAATCAGACAACAGCAATGGGACAAACAGGAATGAACAACCACAGTAGGAACCAAAGGGGCTGGTAGTGAACCTCTCTTCATTTGAATTAACAGGTGTGCATTTAGCAGTTTTAAATAGAGGTTTATCATTTATACCAGCACAGAAAACTGAGATGGTTGAATTAATAAAAGAATTTAAACTTTTTGGTAGGACATTGACTCTTAAAACAATATTCAAAAATACAGATGATATGTGTGTTGTTATAAGAAACCTAGCCGTTTTATACCTAAATCACATCCCATGGTAGAGTAGTTTATATCTGTCTGTGAAAAAAAGATATGTGAAGTTTTTGAACATGATAGACCACAATATTTTTATAATTTAAGTAAAGATGAAATGGCTGCTTTAAATGAATTACATAATTTGAAATCTATTGTAATTAGACCAGCAGACAAATGTGGCGGCATTATTGTCATGGATAAAAGTTTTTATGTAGAGCAAATGATGAAATTATTTTCTGATGAAACATATGTACAGATTAATAACACCATTCTAAAAGGAATATTAGATAGGATTGAATTTTATCTTTTTGATATGTTAATGATGAATATGCTTTCAGAAGAACTTTTTAAATATTTTAGAATGGAACATCCTATTATTCCTATTATATATGGATTGCCAAAAATTCACAAGAATTTAATATGCCCCCCTATGAGTCCCATAGTTTCTAGTAAAGGTTGGGCCACAGAACCATTGTCAGTTTTCATAGAGAAGAACCTGCACCCTGTCTTAGATACATGTGATTCAATTTTAAAAGACACCAAGACTTTTTTACAGAAATTGTATATACAAACAAAGGAATTACATCGAAATTTCACATTAGTCACACTTGATATCAATTCCCTCTTTACAGTTATTCCCAACCAATGGGGAATTGAAAAAAAATAGAGAACTACTTATAAGCAAGCAATCATTCCCCAATGACAAAGTTGGAATGATATCTGGATTATTAGAGATAGTCTTGGAGAATAATGTCTTTAACTTTGGTGACAATTACTATTTACAAAAGATAGGCATAGCCATGGGCACTGCTTGTGCCAATAGCTACACCAATCTAGCTTTGGTGCAATGGGAAAACACATGTCTATTACAAGGGCATGAATACAGTAAACATGTGTTATGGTATACACGGTTTGTGGACGACCTCTTTATTTTATGGGGGAAGTCAGAAACTGAATTGACTGACTTCATAAATTATTTGCATACAACAACTTTCTTGAAATTTACTTATAAATATTCTTATGATAAAATTGAGTTTCTGAATGTTATGGTGGAAAAATCTGAGTTAAGAGGTATAAAAACTAGTTTATATAGGAAACCGACAAGGAAAAACTGTCTACTGCATAAAGGTAGCATGCATCCCAGACATGTTAGTAGAAATGTCCTAAAAGGACAGATGATTAGGAATATGAGAATATATAAATGTGACAATGAACTTATGCAGGCAACTGAAACACTGAAATATGAGTTTATCAGCAGAGGCTACTCTAAATCAGAAATAGATGCATGTGTCAAAGACGCACTGGCTGAAAGAGGAATGAAAGGTTGTCCTATTTCTCAGAGATACTATAAAATCAAGAGATAAGGGATAGTTATCAAAATGATACAAGATTACATTTCCCTATTACTTATACCAGTGATATAAATGTGTTTTGTGAAGTTTTCAAAAAGAATTGGAACATCTTAACTGCATCCAAGGAACTAGAAACAGTGATAGACTCTGTACCACACTTTTCTTTCATTAACAAAAAGTCTTTAAAAAGGCAGTTATGTTATAAATTATATAATACTATGCATGAAGTTACATCACAGAGGAAAGGTACCTACCCTTGTAGAAAATGCACAGCATGTAGATACATTTTTTCCTGCACTACCTTTTTTCATCCAGTAAATAAATTCAAAATAGAAGCAAATTTATATGCAGATTGCAGAACTAATAACATAGTATATTTTAGTTTTTGCCAAGTATGCAAAGCATATTATAGTTTCATAGTTTCATTGTTTAGTACTAGGCTATCTGCCCTGGGGCATTTATAAGCCTAGCCATAGTGATGTGGCTTTCGCCACCCCATGTAATGGTACAAAAGTGTACAGAATAGATTTAGAATACTGTGCCTCTGTCTAGTAGTGACACAGTGAAGACCCCCTTACATAATAGAATTAGTTTACTGTGCCTCTGTCTAGTAGTGACACAGAGATGACCCCCCGGGGTAAACCTACGAGCTCCCATCCACTCGTCAAGATTTTTCTTGAAGAGAGTCAGTGAGGGGCTCTGTCTAACATGAACTGGGATTCTGTTCCAGAGTATGGGAAGCCTCTGAGTTCTGAATCTGTCCCTCCAGCATGTCCTATTCATATTTGTGCTGAGGTTTAAATCTTTAGCTCTCGTGATTCTGATGGATTTGGATTTTTTGAGGTGGAGCATGTCCATCAATTCCTGATTGGACATGGCCTTGTACGTCAGACACAGATCACCTCTGAGTAGGTGGTATGCTACTGAATAGAGCTGGAGTTTATTTAGTATGGCAGCATATGACATATGTTGGAGACCCTTGATCCTCTTGGTGAGGTACTTTTGGGATCTCTCCAGCTGTTGCAAGTGCTGGGTGAGGTACATACCAAATGGGGCATTGTACTCAATCATGGGCCTGATAAGGGAGGAGTATAGGGGTACAATGACCTCCTTTGATCTGGATGTGAATCCCTTCATGATAAGGTGGGCAAGGTCGAAAGTCTTTCTAACCACTTTGGCAACGTGGGTGTCAAATGAGAGGTCACTATCAATTTGGGTCCCCAGGTCTCTGATTACTTTTTCTGTACTCAGTGGGTTACTGTCTATGTGATAATTTGTGGGTACTTTGTTTTTCCCAAAGGGGATGACTATACATATTTTGGCATTTAGTTTAAGGCCATGACTCCGGCACCAGTTGTCCGTTTCAGTGAGGCCTTTCTGTAGGATGTATGTGTCAGCTGGTGTATCGACTATGGCGCCTAGTTTGCAGTCATCTGCAAACTTTGTCAGCCACAACCCTCCCATGTTTGCTTTCACATCTGAGAAATAAATAGCGAACAAGAGGGGTCCCAGGACAGAGCCCTGTGGGACACCACTTGTGACTGGCTTTGAGTCTGACATGGCTCCAGCGATTTTGACTTTATGGGTTCTATCCTTTAGCCAGTTTGCAACCCATCTTGTGACATATGGATTTACATTTAAGCTGTTGAGCTTATCTATGATGCCTGAGTGGGGTATTGTGTTGAAAGCTTTAGTCAAGTCCAGGTAGGCTGTATGGACTGCTTTGCCCTCGTCAATAGCTCTAGTGACTGTTTTGAAAAAGTCAACCAGGTTCAAAAGGCAGGATCTGCCCTTTACAAAGCTGAACTGGGTGGGATCAAGTGTCTGTAGATCCCCAATCTCTCTGTTTATGAGTTCCATAATGATTCTTTCCATAGCTTTGCAGACCAGGCTGGTTAAGCTTATAGGGCGGTAGTTACCAGGGTCTGTAGAGGTGCCTCCTTTGTGGAGTGGGACCACTGTTGCTGTATGCCAGTGTTCAGGTACATATCCTGTAGTAAGGCTAATGTTAAATAGCATTTTTATGTGTGGGTTTAGCTCCTCTTGGAGTTCACGTAGCACGCAACCCGGGATACCGTCAGGTCCCATTGATGCTGTGTTTTTAGCTTTGCTGAGGGCGGTTCTCACCTGGACATCTGAGATGACAGTGAGGTTACATTCAGCTGGGATAAGTATTTCTTCTTTTGGGGGTGAGGGAGGGGAGAAATTTGTACTGAACCTGTCTGCCAGAATGTTGGCAATATCTGTGGCTTCAGTGTATTTTTTGTCATTGTGAACTAACTCTGAGCATATCTGAGGGTTTCCGCCCAGGTTTCTAACATAGCAGAAGAAGGCCTTGTGGTTATCTTTAGTGTCCTTAGCGATTTTTCTCTCAAAGTTGGCCTTGGATGTTTTTATGAGAGAACGTAGCTTTCTACTAGTGCTGATCAGAGATGCCTTCTCTTTATGGGATTTTGCTCTGACGTGCAGTAGCTTCCTTCTTTTGTTATACAATTTGTTTATGGCTGGGGTCCACCAGACAGGATGCCTACCCTTGGTGGAGAGGGTCTTGGTTTTATTTGGGATTGCATGATCCATGCATTCTTGGAGATGTCCGTAGAAAGCATTTGTGAAGGATTCAGCATTGTGGGATGTGGCTTCCACTGGCCCAGTGGGCTTAAAGGATACCATCTCAGTCTTAAGAAGTGTAAAGTCAGCTTTTGAGAAGTTTTTCACTGTAGTCTTTTGTGTTGGGGGTGGAGGTGGGATATGTATATCCAGGGTGATTAGTTTGTGGTCAGATCTCACTAGTGAGGGGTATACTTCCGGTGTGGAGCACTTTGTCCCCATGTTTGTGATGATCAGGTCTAGTATATTATCTCTCTTTGTGGGAGAGGTGACTAGCTGTTCCATTGCATTTGAATTTATGAATTCCAGGAACCTTTGGGCTAGGGTGTTAGGGCTAGAATAATGCACCCAGTCTATGTTAGGGTAGTTGAAGTCTCCCAATATGATAGTGTTTGGTGAGACATTTATATCCTCAAATGTCTTCAGGAAGGCTGAATGCGGCTCCTGAGATTGGGAGGGTGGTCTGTAACATGCTACCAGTTGTATAGCAGTTTTGCCTACGGTTAGTTGCACCTGGATGGTCTCTGATGCTTCATGTGTTGCCACTAACCTGGAGGTGTGGGTGTCCTTGATGAATATGGACACTCCCCCTCCCTTTTTGGTTTGGCCCGAGTTTTGGGGCCGAAAAGCATGATACGAGTTATAGCCTGGTAGTGCTGGGGTGCTCTCGGGAGCCTTGAACCAGGTTTCAGTGACTGCACAGACATCAATGTTCTCCATACTGAGGAGTGCTTTGAGAGCCTGCATCTTGAGATTTAGACTTCTGGCGTTGGGCAGTATTACCCTTAATTTTTTTCCATTTTTGTTTTCTAAGGAGGTGGGTTTGTCTTTTGAGCCTTGCTTAAAAAAGACACTATGGGAGTGGCAAGAGCCTTAGCCAATATCCGGAAGCCCAGTGGTGACAGATGCAAGCCATCCCTTGCGAAGCAGCGTGGCTTGTCCAGCATGTCATCCCAAGCAGGCAGACATTGGATCCCCCTAGAATGACACCAGTAATTGAGCCAATTATTAAAGCTGATCATCTTGTCTTTGTATTGTGGCATCATTCTTGGTGAGGGCTAGATGCTGCTCAGGGTCAGTGTCAAAACAGCCTGGGCTACATAATCAGAGAGCTCCTCTATGTCTCTTTTCATGTAGTCCAGGGAAGTACGTCTCAGGTCATTCACGCTGGCATGGACAATGACTGAACTCAGCACATCCAATTCCATTGTTTTATATACTAGTCACAATTAATGCTAATAAGATAATCACACCAATTAAGCAATATAAAAAAACAGCAATGACAATTTGTTTAAAACTACAGTAAAAAATAGACTAGATTTTCATATTTGTACTTGCTTTGGAGTGACCTGAGTGACTGTGTTATGTGGCGGATCCTAGCTCCCGATAGTCAACTCACCATTACCCTCTCCTTATTCAGCCTGGTAAGCGGAACGTCAGTGTGTCTGACTATAGAGTCACCTATTACTAGAGTATCAGGCATAGTGTTTGGCCTTAAGGGCTGTGATTGTTTGACACACTGATTTATTGAAGTATGTGTTGCATGTGTTATGTTTTGAGGTGGTGGATTTTTGGGTGTCTGCTTTGGGAGCCTCTGTTGTTTTGGTAAGTTTTTGTTAGAGCCTCCGAGTATATCTTTGTGTTATTATGTGTTTGGTTTGCAGTTGTGGTAGGTCTATGTGGGACTGGGTTTGCTGTGTGTGTGGTTACCTTCTCCTCCTGTTTGGTCTTGCCAGTCCTGAGTTGAGAGAGTTCAGCCTCCAGTTTGGCTATATAGTTGCATCTCTCACATGTATTTGTGTTTGTTGGGAGGAGGAGAAGGTTGTCTGTGTACATGAGACAATTGTAGCATTGTCTCAAGATTCCCAGATTAACCAGCTGAACCAGAGAGGATGCTAGTAATCTACCACTCAACATGCTAGAATTTTATAAGGGAGTGCTGTGCCTTTAAGGGAAGTGGGTACTCACAGGGGTGGTAGGTGGATGTAGTGCTTTCTTTAGTTTGAGAGTGCTTACTTAGAAGAGAGGTTTTGAGAACAAGTGCTAGGCTTATAATAAAATGAGTAGACTGATTATTATAAGAGTAGAGCTTTCTTAAGGGAAAATTTGAAGAGCAGACTTGGCGGAGCCAGAAAAAGTTTAACCGGTGCTGCACTATGCGCACAATCGCACAAAGCCGTGCAAATGCGGATTTTAAACAGGGAACTTCAAAAGAGCTAGAAATGGTCCAAAACAACCAAATACTACAAGCTCTTGTGCTGAGGTCACTCCTTCTGGGACAGATAGGCTGCTCAAGGCTCCCCACTCCCACTGGTGAGCAAAGAAACTTCCTTCTATCCAAGTAAGGCAATGGACAACACAGGAACTACATCACAGCCCAGAATACAGCAAAGCCTGTATACTGGTCTAAACTAGTCGAGGAGAGGCGGGAAAACAAGGATTATTTTTTTGTTTTTTTTGTTTTTGAGATAGAAAGCACACAGAAATGCAGTAAAAAGTAATAAATCAGTTACACAGGCTAGCACACTTTAGTGGGCAGCCTCAACAGTTAAATTTAACAAACAAACAAACTTTCAACCAATTTTCGACCAAATGTAACTTTAAGTGCAGATAATATATAATGCAACAAACAGCTACAAAAACAGTTTAAGCTTGTTCAAAGTAAGCAAGAGAAGGTATTTTAGGTAAAAAACAGCAAAAAATACTTAAATCAGCAAAGTAGTTGCTTTTTTCAGTTCTCTGCTGCTAGGACCACTCTGCAGGACCAAGAGTAGCTGTTTCTGAGTAGTATAGCCAGATAAAAATGCTCAGAGGCAGATTTTAAACAGGGAACTTCAAAAGAGCTAGAAATGGTCCAAAATAACCAATTACTACAAGTTCTAGTGCTGAGGTCACTCCTTCAGGGACAGATAGGCTGCTCAAGGCTCCCTACTCCCACTGGTGAGCAAAGAAACTTCTTTCTATCCAAGTAAGGTAATGGACAACACAGGAACTACACCACAGCCCAGAATACAGCAAAGCCTGTATACTGGTCTAAACTAGTCGAGGAGAGGCGGGAAAACAAGGATTTTTTTTTTGTTTTTTTTGTTTTTGAGATAGAAAGCACACAGAAATGCAGTAAACAGTAATAAATCAATTACACAGGCTAGCACACTTTAGTGGGCAGCCTCAACAGTTAAATTTAACAAACAAACAAATAGGATGCTAAAAGAAGGAATCTTAGAACATATGATAGACATTGCAACAGGTAAAGAAACTAATGCTTTAGCCAAACATATTCAAAAAGAAGGTAAACATCATAATTTTAAATTTTTTGTGCTCGAGGTAGTTAAGGAAGGTTTAAGAGGAGGTGATATAAAAAATAAAACTGAAGAATTTGAACAAAAGTGGATAAGAAAATTAAATGCTGACAAATATTCAGGGATAAACAATGCAGTATCACTCAAACCCTTCCTAAAGGCACGACATCTGAAGCACTATATAGATATTCATGTCTTTCCATGAATTTATTTAAACAAAATCCATTTTTATAATGCAGTATGCTGTTTTTGTTTCATGTCTATATTTTTATTGAATTTAAGTGTATACTATATAGATTATTTTCTTGTCTGTTAAGACGGTCAAGGTCCAGTTAGATAGGAAGCCTGTTGTATATATATATATATATATATATATATATATATATATATATATATATATATATATATATATATATATATTTATTTATTTCCAGTTTGATAACTGGGGATGTCCACTGGGCCCGAAAGCCCATTTTCAGTGGAGGCTCGGGAAGAAAAGCTCCATATTACAAACACATTGCACAACTAAAGCTCCATATTCCTAACACATTGCACACTTAAACAATTTGCAAACAAGTAAAAATAACATTTTTTATACAATTGTATTGTTAGCATAGAAGAAAAAATATACACAGATATGAAATGCAAATGAAATAAATCAGAGAAGTGTAGGAAAAAGAATGTGCAAAGAAATAAAGGAGAAGAGATGCCAGGAGGAGGAACAAAGAAATAAAGGAGAAGAGATGCCAGGAGGAGGAAAAAAAAAGCAGCTAGACAAAGATTCATTTTATGTTTGTGGTGAAAGATACATCTTATGGAAATGGTAAAAGATAGAGTTGCAAGAATAGGCATATAGGCAGTGGGGAAGTGAAGATATAAAAAGAATTTACATAGAGTTTTATATATATATATATATATATATATATATATATATATATATATATATATATATATATAATTTTATAGGAACATGTTTTTATTAATATTTTTATGTTTAATTTTGGAGAGGTTTTATGTAGTTTTTTATATGCATTTGATTTGAATATGATAGAAGTTAATGCAATGCAATGGTTTTTTTTTTTGTTTTTTTTTTTAAATATTTGTATTAATTTCCAAAAACAAGAAAACATGAATGCAGGTTATTTATGACAATGGTGTATTTACAAATTATTTAAAAAGGTAGGCTAAAACCTCTAAACAGATATCAAACATTAAAACCAAAATAAAGTATTTACAAGGGTGTCTATTGTTGACGTATAATTGACTTTCTATACAATTGTTTCCTGATTATAATCTGCTGCAGTCATTATTCTCCAGTACTTCAGTTACTTTTTGCCATGCTACGTATAATGATGTAGTTCTTTCAGTTCTTCCTTTAATAATGCTCATTTCCAATTGTGATATTGCTGACACCATATTCATGAATTGCTTAAAAGTTGGAGAAGCTTTGGATTTCCAGTTTGATGTAATGTTCTTCCTTGCAATAGCTAGGAGAGTCCAAAAGATTACATATTTTGTTCTTGGCACACAGTTGGGTACAGATGCATTAAACAAAATAATAGATTTGGAAATCTGGAATTTATCATTGAATACCATTTGCAGAAAATAATTTATTTTATCCCAATATGGTTTAATCAAATGGCATTCGTAGAACATATGTTGCCAGTCTGCTTTTATTGATACATCACATCTCCAGCAGCCAATATTTTTCTTAAACATAAGTTCCATTTTATGAGGGGTTACATAAGATCTGTATATGAATTGCCATGTAAAAAGTCTCCAATGTAATGAAAGTGATGTCTGCTTTGGAGAGAGAAGAATTAGTTTTTTATCTCTGTCATTTGGCACATGTCCATTAACTGATCTATAATAATTCCATATTTTGTCATTATTATGCATTTTTATTTTTTGTTTGTTTTATAAATAGATGATAAGTATCCCTTTCCAGTAATGGGTTGATTCGTTAGTAATATTATATGTTCTATAAGGTTAGGAACATTTTGTCTTATTGATGGTTGCATTGTTTCTTGTTTGCTTAATATATACTGTCTTAATTCTTGTACATGTAACCATGAACTATCTTCCATATTTAATTTCTGTTTAATCTGGTCTATTGTCAGAGGTTTTCCAGAGTTTAGCAATTGATGCCAATATATTAATCCCTTTTCTTTAAGCATGTTGACTACTTTCATATTAAATGTTATTATATTACCTTGTGTGTACGCTACTGGATATAAAAGAAATGACCATGCTTTAATATCAGGATTGCTATTAATAAGATTTTGGAAAATTTTTAATGTATAAGTACTGTATTTGGAACTTATATTTTTATTCTTATGTATCATCATATATTCCTTCATCAGCCATAGAAAATTGTTTGGTATGAAATCTGTATACTTATTTGCTACTACAAATCCTGATTTTAACCAGATTCTCTCATAAACTAGCTTCCATTTTGATGTATATTTTGTATTTAGCCGTAATGATATTGTTTTAATAATGGATGAATGCAAATATATTTCTATGTCTGGTAAACCTATGCCACCTATATCCCAATCATCTAGATGATACTTCATAGCTATCCTTGGTTTTTTGGATACCATAGGAATCTTACCATTAAATCATTTAATTGTTTTAGGTGTGATTTAGCTGGTGACAAAGAACAAGCTTGTATGACATAAAGAATTTTTGGAAATATGATCATTTTAATTATATAAAGCCTTTCTTCCATTGAAAAGAAGAATTTATTCCATCTTTGTATTAGATTTTTAATATTATTTAAGGTCTCTTTATAATTTGTTTCAATTGTAGTATCTAGGTTGTTAGTTATTATAATTCCCAAGTATTTAATTATATTATCGGTAGAGATATATTTATGAGATTTTTTATTTAGATCTTTTTTATTAGTATTTATAAGCAATACATTTGTTTTGTTCTCATTAAATTTAAGACTTGAAAAGTTTTGAAAGTTTTGAATTGAGTCCCATAATGCTTTTAAACTGCTATTATTATTTTTTAAGGTAATTAAAATATCATCAGCAAAAAGTTGAAATTTAAGCTCTACGCTGTTGTCTAGTTGTATTCCTTCAATATTTTTATCCATACGTATATTATTTGCTAAGGGTTCAATGACTAGCGCAAACAATAATGGAGAAAGAGGGCAGCCTTGTTTTGTGCCCTTAGTTATTTTAACAGATTTAGACAGACAAGATCCCAGTTTTATATAAGCAAATGATTTTTCATATAATTATTTAATTAACAAAGTGAAGTTGTTTGAGAAGCCATGTTCTTCTAAAACTAACCACAAATAATCCCAGTTCACTGAATCAAATGCGCTATTTATGTCTAAGCTAATAACATTCATTTTGTTTTTTGTGACATTTATATAATCAATTAAGGAAAGAATTCTTTTAATGTTGTCATAAGTGTTCCTATCTTTTATAAAACCTGTTTGATCCTCCTCTATCAAAAGTGGTAGTAATTGTTTTATTCGAGCAGCATGTATTGCCATAAAAATGTTATAATCTATATAAGAAGTGAAATGGGTCTGTATGATGAACATTCACTGGGATCTTTATTTTGTTTCAGAATTGGTGATATTAATGTGTACTTCCAAGAAGGAGGAATGTCTTTACCATTTTTAACTGATGTAAAGACAGTCAATAACAACAGCAAAGCCTCATTTGATAGTAATTTAAACATTTCTGGGGTGATTTTATCTATACCTGGAGCTTTGTTTAATTTTAGCTTATTTACTTCAGCTTTAAGTTCTGTCATTGTTATTTGTTTATCTATTAGTTGTACCTGCTCCTCTAATAACCTAACTTTAACATTGTTTTTGAGAAAAGCTTTCAATGCTGAATGTGTTTCTGTTTTCTCATTTTGATTATTAAGTTTATGAAAAAATAGCCTTAAAGCTTCTAGTATTCCTTCTAAATCAGATACTTTCTTTTTGGTTTCTATATTATGTATTTCCTTGATTTGATTTGTTTTAATAATCTTTTTAGTGCTATTTGCTAGTCTTCATTGTTTTTTAGGGTTCATTGAATAGTAACATAGTTTAATTTTTTCTAAGTTGATCATTGTTTTGTGGTGTAGCGTCTCTGAGTATTTTTTATTAGTATCTTCTAGTTCTTTTATTAAGTTGGTGTTTCCATTTTGAATATCAAGCGTTAAATTATCTACTTTTGACTGTAATTCCATTAATTCCTTATTCCACTGTTTTTGTTTATTTTTATACCATTCCACTGCTCTTCCATATAGGTATGCTTTCAATGCATCCCATATATATATTTCAGATACATCTTTTGTAAGATTGATATCTAGGAATGTTTGTGTCTCTTTAATATAAAATTCCTTAAAATCTTTGAGATTTGTTATGTAGGATGGTATTCTTGTTACTGATATCCTTCTCTTGAAACATAAGTCTATCTCAAACGTTATGGTGTTATGGTACGAAAATGGACATGAAATTGTCTTGACTTTATTTAATTTAGAAATAAAACAAACCAGGAAGGTGTCTGTACGAACTAGTAAACCAGGAAAAACACCAACGGACCAAGGCAAACACCAATAGGTTCTCAAAACGATATTGTAGTATAACAAACAGTTTGCAAGCTGATATGTAGCCAGACTCAAAACAAAGGTATATATACCAAAAATTAACGCTTTATTGATAGCTCCGTTTTCGTCAACAACTTCATCAGAATGAACTCAGCACATCCAATTCCATTGTTTTATATACTAGTCACAATTAATGCTAATAAGATAATCACACCAATTAAGCAATATAAAAAAACAGCAATGACAATTTGTTTAAAACTACAGTAAAAAATAGACTATTTATTTTTATTTATTTTTTTTTTTATTTTACATTTGTTGACCGGGCTAGTCCAGCTGGATAATTTCCATTTTCAGTGGAGGCCCGGGGAGAAAAGCTCCACAATTAAAACAAGGTTAAACATTTAAGCAACAATGCATACATTTTAGTGTAGTAGAAAATACAGCGAAAAAAAACAGGTAAAAATCAAATAGCCTAAGCTATATATTCATATTTTTTTTTTTTTTTTTTTTTTTTAGAACAGTACAGTAATTTAGTCATTTGAAATAGCAGGGAAAGATAGTGATTTTTACGTAGGGAGGTATGGCTGAAGAGCGAAGAAGTCATTTAGTCTGGATTGGTACAGGAGCAGAGCCAGAAGTTGTTAAGATGTAATAGAAGTTGTTTTTTGAAAAGTTGAAAGGAGTCTTGTGAGGTAATGTAAACCATCAGTTTAGATATTTCATGCAGCTTAGTGTAAATAATATAAAAAGGAATCATGCTCATTTAAACACACCACATTAATATGTCAGTGTAAATATATCATATTCTATACTAGCAGTAAAAGGCAGGTAATTTATAAATGAACTATCTAAACATCATTTAGCGTTAGAAAAATCATGACTGTAAGTATTTACACTGTAATAGAGAAATATATGCTACCTTGCTTTCTTTTAGGGTTGTTTCCTTTAGTTATAAAATGTCCTGCTTATCTTGTATTTATATTGTTTCAAAGACTGACATGTGTAAAGCATGAATGCTTTCAAAGAACTTTTTTGCCTTACAGAGCAAATAGAAGACAATAATGTTTGTGTTTTTCATGTCTTTTATCGTTTCTTCTTCTTCTTGTCAGCCGTGCTCCATTCATTTTTTCTAAGTGACGCTTAACCCCAAATTGAGAGAAATCCATTTCTTCCACATTATCCAAGGTTTTATTAGCTGAAAGATAAGAAACTGTTGCTTGCAGAGTGTCAAAAGTTTTAGGACCTTCACTAAAAAATATTTTTATTCTTGCAGAGAACAGCAAGCGGACTTTAAATTGTCTTTTTTTCAATTCCTTTATCAGAGGGAGAAATTCTTTTCTTGCAGTTATAACTCCAGCAGAATAATCATTATCAAATCTGATTATGTTGTCTTTGTATTTAACTGGAGAAGTTGACCATGCTGTTTTTAAAATAAGTTCCTTGTCCTGTGATGAAAAAAACGTTACTATTATTGATCTCGGGTGATTTTTTGATTTGATGGTTGATGAAGCAGCTCTTAAGGATCTGTGGGCTCTTTCAATTCCATAAGAAAGAGCTTCAGGCAATTTTAAAACTTCTGATAACCAGGTAGTAAGGAAAGTCACCATGTTATCTCCCTCTGTTTTCTCTGGTAGCCCATAGATGTGAAGGTTATTTCGTCTGGACCTGTTCTCTAGATCCTCTATTTTATTTTGTAATGAAGCATTTTGTTGTGATAAAAAATGTAGCTGAAGATCTTGTTCTGAGAGTCTGCCCTCAGTATCATTTAAGGATCTCTCTATGTCAGCTATTTGAGACTTCTGTTGCGTCATTATTTCTTGTAGTTGTTGTATTTGTTTTGTAGATCTCTCCTCAAAAGTGTCCAGATTGGTATTCATTTTGTCAAATTTCACTGACAAGTCTTGTATAGCATTTAATAAAGACTGTATCTCCTTTTTCATCATCTGGTCTTGTGTGGTATGCTTAGAAAAGCTCATTTTCAGTAGATCCAGATACCTTCCTTCTTGTTTTTGACAGGAAAAATAATGTTTAAAGCCAAATTTTTTGCACTGTAGGCTTCTAGTGATATTAGTAGAAGTAATTCAGCAAAATAGGTTTGTCTACAATATCTAGTTTTTAAAAATTCCTGTCAGAAATATCTTTTGGGAGCAGAGCTGAGAAAAGATGCTGCCAACCAGTCTACATCCTAGCCACGCCCCCAATGCAATGCAATGTTAATGGTAAGGCAAGAAGATTTTGTGTTTTAAATTTTACTAAAGGAACTTCTCTAGATAATTTACTATTATGCCTTTAATTAGATAATTATGACTAATTAATTGCAATGTGCTAATCGTTAAAGTTTTAAAATGTTTGGTTAGATAGTATGACATTGTAACACAGTCTGAAGAAGTGATCTGGGTAGATCACGAAAGCGCTCACTTCTTTTTATACAATAAAAGGTAAACCTGCCGTGGAACTGTACAACTTCTTTTTTACTACTTTTGGTACCTTTTGTGTCGTTGTTAGAGTGAACTCAGTGCTCAGTCCATTTTTTATACTTCCACCTGTGCACTGTTTTTTTGTCTGGGCCCACATTCATGTCATGTCCATCTTTCAGATGGTGACAGATATTACATCCAAGCAATTACTATGGCTTACTGCTGGAATGTGTCTTGCTGGGATGCATTGTGTTTGGCACTGCAGTTGTGAAAACTTGGCCCTGTCATCAGCAGTACTGGGCAATGGCCACCAGGACAAAACCCACCATGCCTACATGCTGACCACTCTCACACAATATACAACATACACCAACCTAACACACACAGCCCTGCATATTGCACATGTGCTGCAATCTATCCTGCTACTTTGGCCAGCTCAGGTAATCTGTGCTCCATTGTTATTATACCTACACATACATGTTACTACATTTCTACATAGGATTGTGGTGGGGAGGGCACACCTGACAACTGTGCACATTTGCTATGACTGTACCGATATTTCAGGTACTCCACTTCATACTGTATTCTGACCTATCATGCTGACTAGAAGCATATCAGTGAACTTACAGATCTTAGGTTTTATTGACCTACATTTCAGTTACAGACTTCATACCCTTCACAACTAACATCCCACTGTCTGTCTGTGCAGGTCTGAAGGGGGGCTGTTCTCCATAGCCATCAATCAGAGGCCTTAGCACAGCCTTTTTTGTGTTTGTCTACACCTGTCTTGCTGGCTGAGACTGTTGTTGGGTATGTGAGCCTCCCTGACTGGCATGTGTGTGTCCTATGGACACACATTTGGCCCACCACATTTTCTGCAGTGGGTTTTGTCACCTTGTCTAGTACTGGCTGCTACGATGACAGCAGTATTTGTTACAGATTTCATGCTGCCACTATAGGTTTCTACTATCTGCTAGCATCCCATTCAGTCACCCGATTCCCTTGCATGCTCACATCCATACCATAGATACAAGTAACAAAACATACTACTCTATTCAGCAATTGATAGGAAGAGTGACTTACCTTGTGGCTGTGCCAGTATTGAAGATGGTGCTGGAGGGCTGACTATGTCAGATGCACATAGTATACTCCCTATACATGGTTAAGCACAGGTAGTGTCATGTTAGGCATCCCTTTTATGGTATGTGCGAGTCAGAGATAGGTGTCATCCCCTGGGTTCCTACCGTGTCAGTGTATGTGCTATCCATTGCCTCTTTGCCAAGGCCTCAGCATACTGGGCATACCTCCTTCTGCCTACTGGGGCAGCCTAAAGTTGTTCTTCCTCTGAGTCACTCTGTGCCTGTGCAGGCCTTGGCAATGGTGGGGGGCTGTGTGGCCCTGCCCCATGCTGTTCCTGCTGCAGCTGTTTCCACAGGATCATATCATGAAGCATGGCACATACGATGACAATGTGGATACATGTAGCTAGTGAGTACTGCAAGGCTCCACCGGATATGTCCAGGCACCAGAACCATGACTTCAGCATCTGAAACACATGCTCAATTATGATTCTGGTCTGTGTGTGTACCTCATTATGGAGTTCTTGTTCGGGTGTGTGTAAATTTCTGATGGGTGTCATCAGCCACGGCTCCAGTGTGTAACCAGCATCCCCCACTAGGTGGCCATAAGGATGTCCCCATTGGCAGATCTCTGGTACAGCTGCATCATATGCGAGATGTGGGAGTCATGATAGTTTCCAGACCAGAGAGCACACACATTCATTATTATGCCCTGGGCATCCCACATGACCTGGCAGTTGATGGAGGGGAAGCCCTTGCAGTTGATGTAGACCATACCCTGCTCACCGGGTGGTGCTTTGATGTGTGTGTGTGTGCAGTCAATAGCACCCACTACCTCAGGGTATTCTGCTATTTGGCTGAACAGATGCATATTGCCGGTCAACGGCTCACGGGCGTTGTGGAAATGTATGTGTTCACCGGAATGTGCTGACATGCCATCCAGGAACTGGTGGAGTACCCTGGATACTGATGCCTGTGAGATCCCCATGATATCCCCGGTTGGCCTTTGGAATGTATCTGTAGCTAGTATTCTTAGGCCTACACATACCTTGGTTTCCACTGGGACAGGTTCCCCTCTGTTGGTTCTGTGTGTGAGGCATGGCCGACACAGCTCAACAATTTGCTGTAGGAGGTCCCTGTCCACCCTATAGTGCTCCACTATCTCCAGCGCATGTAGCCCCTGGTAGGTTACCCTGGGTCTGTACACTCTTCTCCTTCTCCTCAATGTGGGTTGGTCATCAGCATTCTCATCCCCACCACATTCAGCCTCTTCCACATGTTGGTTTATGAGAGCTAATGCAGTCCCTATCATTTTGTTGCTTTTGTTAGGTAAAATTTCCCCATTTGTGTACACCAGTGGTGTAGAGTTTGTGGGAAAAAACAGCGGGCGAGGTTTTGGCATAGTTTATAGTAGTGTGCTGGGCTGGGCTAGGCTGCTGCCTGTGTAATTGGCTGATTCTGATACATTTCACCTGCCAGCTATGCTAATTCTTCTTGATTACCTTCCTACTGCTGTTTTCCCTTCCCATTGCCTTCCTGTTTAAGCCCCACAGCACGCTGCACAAACACAGTGCTCAGATGTGCATGTGGCTGCTATTTCCTGATTTACTTTTATTTTATTTAAAATAAGGTGCGTGGCGTGCACACCCATTGGCAGCTTCAGACACACTCCCTTGCATAGCTCCGCTATGCGAAGGGCAAACCCAAGCCACAGGGCTCCAATAAGCTTACAGTATACCTGACACACCCCTCTGTGATGTCAGTTAGCTCTTAGGCTTGCACCATGGTCTTCCTGCACCTACACGGTTGGGTGCAGGCTAGCCATGAGGGGAAATCTGAGATCTAGTATCATTTCCCTCATTTGCATAGGATTGCCTGCTATTGCCTAGTTACAAGTCCCACACTGTGCCTTCCCCCTTAGCAGCCACTATTTACTGGCTTTGTTGTCTCCTGCCTTCCATTGACTTTAATGGCAAAATTGTGATTTTGCAGGGAAAGCTTTTTTCAGGGTTTTTCTGTTATTTTACGGCCGATCCCTTTTGTGTGCCACTGCCCTATGCTTAAACAGCTGAAATCGGCCCAAAAAATACAAGTTATTTTTTTCAATTTTTTACAGGCCAATGGCCATTGGCATGCTTTCTACCTTATTTACACCCTTTATTTTGAGCTGACATGCCTCCATTCTGTAGTTTGCAGAAATGTACTTGGTTACTAATTGAGTACATTTCGGCAGGTTAGACTAGTCCTACACAAACGGCTGCCAGCTTCCCAGATCGCAGTCACCTCATTTGCATGATTTTCACCTGCAAATGGGGTAATTTTCATACAGAAGCTGTGTCTGTGCAGGAATAGTGCAGAAGCACTCGTGCACGTCCCGGGAGCTTGTTCCTGGATCTCTCAGCAGCCATATTGCCTCCAGCAGCTCCTGCACTATTCCCTCATACCATGCAGGGCTTGCTGAATCCTGGGGATTGTGTTTAAGCACTTATGTTGAAAGACACTTGTGGTACACCATGCCCAAAAAATGGTTATGCCTGCAAGCAGCCAAAATGGTTAGTTTGATAGATGCCTGCACAATACTGTTAAAACAGTAATAGACAGATAGACAGGCTGATTAATACACATAGCAGTTCTTAGTTAGATTAAACATAAAGTAACAATAGCTTACAGAACACTGCAGCTGCTGAGATATCAGTCATGATTTTAATACTGCATCATGCAGGCTACTACACATGAAACTACAACAGGACTATTCTACAAACACTATTGTAGCACTGCAGTTTTATCCATAAATATACTGCAAGAGGAGGAAAGCCTTGAAGGCCATTAGCTTACTAAAATTAAAATGTGGTCACTGAGACACATCAATTCACATACATGAATGGATGATAATCCCTGCAAAGGAATAACTAATTACAAAGAAATCAAGGCAGCATGAATAGCAAAGCATTTTAGTGTGTTTCATCATATGCTAGACACTAGATGAATAGGCTTTGCATCAGGAAATAGAGACATTTGTTAAATATGTATTATTTCTGCTCTAACTAACTCTGTACATGTTTTAAAATGTAAGTTACAGGGCCATCTGACACACATAGCTGAACTGAAATTACATGACTGATCTGTTTAAATTTGCAAGTAGTTGTTACGTAGACTACAGCTGTTAGAAAAAAAATATACCCTTCAGCATGCATTCATTTGTAAGTCTTTTGAAGTGTAGGTAATGTTAGAGAATTCATTGTACTCATCTCACAATTGCCACTGAAGTAAAAAATAATCTGTGAGTACTGCCTTGATTATAGACGGCATATTAGCTGTTCAAATGCTTTTATCACTGAACAAGGAACTTTATACATATTCAATTATTACTCTACTTCTCTTTGACATTCTCTTTTGAAATCTTTTATAATACACTCTTTAAGATGTCTATATTTTATTCAGCTTGTGAACTTTGTAAGTTCTAACATTTGTATATATTTTGTATGCTGTCAATGTTGTTGAATGCATTATTCTCCCCTTCTTTTCTGTACTGTTTCTTGTTTCCCCCATGTGCCCAATTTGGGGTTGAAAGGGGTCTGGTGACAAGTCCACTTGTTTGGCTGTAATGAATAAAATTGTGACAGAAGACAGAAGAATTAAAACAAAACGTCTTACCACTGCTGATCTTTAAATGTGCAGGTTGACACCATTCTGTAACAATCAAAAGGAAAAGAACAATGCTCCTCATGTTGAAACAGCTTAACATATGTTTAGGGGTTAATGGACACCTCTAAGATAAAAGTAAGCCGCAGACAAGAAACAAATAAGATGTAGCAAAACTATGAAGTTGGCACGGAACACAGCAAGCACTGTTCCAGTTGCTGTGACCACAAGATTTATTTATACCAAACACAAAATTGAGGATTACAGCACAAAATTCAGATTTTTACATCATTCCTGCTGTGTCAATGTTAGAAATCCTGATTAAGGATGTAAATCATTAACAATAAACATGTCTGTTTGAATTCAGCTATTTACTGACATGAATCACCAGATAATTAGGAAACAAAACAAACAACTGTTGAAATTTAAAATTCAAATATGTTCTTAAATGGACAAGAGTTGCAGATTTGAGCTATAAAACCTTAGTAAAGGAATTTGACAAATAGCTGAAAAAAATGATACCTTGCCAGTTCATTGATATATAGACAGTTTTAACACAATATGACTTTTAGTTTTCATTTTGTACAAACCTCATCTTTTTGGTTAAACTCAGTTCGGTAAAAAAAAAAAAAAAAGAATTACGCAATAAAGTAAATTTCCATATAGTTTCTTAAAAGCAGCAAGTACTTTTAGGAGTGAGTATTTGTTTAATGCAGTCGATATATATATTTAGTTGTTTGGACTCAGTGCCCTGTGGTCATAAGCAGAACAATGAGAACAGCACTTTGAAGTAATAGATTAATAAATAAATAAGGCAATGTGCCTTGTATGTGATGGAGAAGGAACAGGTGGGCCTAATACATAGACAAAATGCACCGTCCCTCCTCTATCCCATACATATATACAAATACTAAATGAATAAGGCAGTGCACTGTACATGTTAAGGAGAAGGAATAGAATCAATTGTTTTCAATAAATGCACCCTTACCCCATCCCAATAACATATACAAGAACTAAATAAATAAGGGAGTGCACCTTATACGTTAAGAAGGGACATGATATTACTTTCACTAAATGCACCCTCACCCCTAATTACACACACACACACACACACACACACACACACACACACACACACACACACACACACAAAAACATACATGTGCAAACACAGACACACACACTCACAGGCTAGTGGGAGTCACAGACACACAGGCCAGTGACACATTCATACACAAACGTGCATATATGCAGATAAAGAGAGACATGCTCACACACACACATACACCCCCCCACACACACACACACACACACACACACACACACACACACACACACACACACACACACACACACACACACACACACACACGTGGTTCAATCACATACACATGCAGATGCACACATGGGCACACATGCACGCGCGCGCACATACACACACACACATACACAGACAAACACACACGCATATACTCTGGCTAGTGACATATTTCTAGCACTACTACAGCAACAGAGTAATGCATTTAGACTTGACATACTAACAAAGCATTCAGACAATGCCATTCAAAGCAGTGGTGTAGAACAAGACAAGAAATGCTGCCACAGCCTGATACATAAAACAAGCATAAGCCCACATCCAGCTCATTTCTGATTAGATCATAATGTATGTCACAGCCATACATGGTAGAGAAGGACTGAGCACATTAAATGTACACAAGAACAACCCCTGTGGCCTCAGTATAAATGATTGATTGGAGCATTATGAATAGCAAAGCTCTGAGTAATGCCACTCTAGGCATGAAGATGACACATCAAGAAAAGTGCTGCATGTAAAGACTGGAGAGGCATAGTAGCATAAGTGCTACCCAATTACAATGCAGCAAAACATTTTGTTGATTTCAGCTCAACAGGGGTGATGCTGACTTCAAAGCAAGATGATATTAGAGAGAGCGTCTCAGTAAACAAAGCTAATATAATGTGCAGAGCTACATTTTTAGCACAGTTATATCACTAAATTATAAGACACCATACATCAGTGCACATGATAGGCAGCTAACTTGTTTCTAGCCACATCTGGCAAAGGCATTACATTTCTTAATCCATTTACTGCAAATGCACTGATAGAACTCTAAGTATGTATCACTGACCAACTGTAAAAAGTACACAGCAACATATAAAGTTATGAACTTCCTCCCATACCTCACAGTAACCCCAATGGCATTAGGGCATGTGAAATGTTTTGCCTGACCAAATGTAAGAAATACAGCCCAGCATAACATACTTCCACTTAATTGCAGTAGCACACAACAGTAGAAAAGGAGAAATGTAATGTCTACAGCTAATAGGTTTACTTTATTGGCTTGAATGCACCATAAAGAGTTAAAAAAAGTAAAAGTAAAAACTCATTGGCATCCAGAAGTCATGGAGCTGAAAATATTATCCCCAGGATTCAGCAAGCTCTGCACGCTGTGCAGGAATAGTGCAAGAGCTGCTGCAGGCAATATGGCTGATGTGCGATCCAGGAATGAGCTCCCGGGAGATGCACAACTGCTCCTGTACTATTCCTGCACGGACACAGCCCCTGTATGCTAATTACCTCATTTGCTGATGAAAACCATGCAAATGAGGTGAATTAGCGATCCAAGAAGCAGGCAAGCGTCCATGCAGGAATAGTGTAGACTGCAGAAATGTATTGCTTTGAAGTCAGCATCACCCCTGTTGAGCTGAAATCAACAAAGTGTTCTGATGCTGCATTGTAATTGGGTAGCACTTATGCTACTATGCCTCTGCAAACTACAAAACGGAGGCATGCAGCTCATAAAAGAGCATATATTGTAAGGTTCAGCATACCAATGGCCAAATATATGGCCAATGGCATGAAAACTAGTTTCAAAATTATAAAAAATAACTTTTTTTGGCCAATTTCAGCCGTTTTAGCGTAGGGCAGCGGTGTGCAAATGGGATTGGCCCAAAAATAATAAAAAAAGCTGGAAATAAGCTTTTAAACCAAAATCATCATCTTGCCATAATAGTCAATGGCATGCATAACACAACAAGACCATGGAATAGTGGTTGCTAAGAGGGAAGGTTGAATGTCAGTTTTGTAACCATGCATTAGCAGTCAGTTCTATGCAAATGAGGGGAATGATACTGAATTACAGATTTCCCCTCAGTGCTAGCTTGCACCCAATTATGTAGGTGCAATAACACCATGGTCTAAGCCTAAGAGCTAGATGACCTAATGAGGGGGAGTGAGAAGACTGCTGTAAGCTTATTGGAGCACAATGGCCCGTATTTGTCCTTAGCTAAGGAAGGGGGTGTGTCTGGAGTTGCCTAGCAGTATTTACATTGCCTAAATGGGTGTGCGCACTGCACTCCAGGTTTAAAAAAAAAAAAAACACAGGAAATAGCAACTCTGTTCACATCTGAGCACAGGGTTTGTGTGGTGTGCCTCGGGGCAAAACTGGGAAGGCAATGGGAAGGGAAAACAGTAGTGGGAAGGTAATTAAGGAGAACTAGCATAGCTGGCAGGTGAAATCTATCAGAATCAGCCAATAACACAGGCAGCAGCCCAGCCCAATACACTACTATAAACTATGGAAACACCTTTTTTTTCCCACAAACTCTACACCACCGGTGCACACAAACAGGGAAATGTTACCTAACAAAACCAACAAAATGATAGGGGCTGCTGTCGCTTTCATAAATCAATATGTGGAAGAGGCTGAGAGTGATGAGGATGAGAATGCTGACAACCAACCCACAGTAAAAGAAGGAGAAGGAGAGGGAGAAGAGTGTACACACTCAGGGTAACATACAAGGGGCTTCATGAGCTGAGGATAGTGGAGTGCTATAGGGTGGACAGGGACCTCCAACAACAAATTGTTGAGCTCTGCTGGCCACACCTCACACACACAAAGAACAGAGGGGAACCCATTCCAGTGGATACCAAGGTATGTGTAGGTTTAAGAATACTAGCACACGTACCTTCCATAGGCCAACTAAAGATATCAAGGTACTCCACCAGTTCCTGGATGCCATGTCAGCACATGCCAATGAGCACATATATTTCCACAACACCTGTGAGGCATTGACAAGCAATATGCATCTCTTCCACCAAACAGCAGAACACCCTGAGGTAGTGGGTGCTATAGACTGCATGCACATATACATCAACGCACCTCCCAGTGAGCGGGGTAGGGTCTATATAAACCGCAAGGGCTTCCTCTCCATCAACTGACAGGTTGTGTGTGATGCCCAGGGCATTATAATGAATGTGTGTGCTGGCAGCCCTGGAAGCTATCACGACTTCCACATCTAGCATATGATGCAACTGTACCAGAAATTTGCAAGTGGGGACATCCCATATGGCCACCTAGTGGGGGATGCTGGTTATGCACTGGAACCGTGGCTGATGACACCCATCAGAAATGCACACACAACTGAACAAGAACTCCATAAAGAGGCACACACACAAACCAGAATGATAATGAAGCGTGTGTTTTGGATGTTCAAGTCACAGTTCCAGTGCCTGCACATATCCAGTGGAGCCTTGCAGTACTCTCCAGCTACATGTACACAAATTTTCATTGTATGTGTCATGCTACACAATATGATCCTGCAGAAACAGCTGCAGCAGGGACAGCATGGAGTAGGGCCACGCAGCACCCTACCATTGCCAAGGCCAGCACAGGCACAGAGTGACTCGGAGAAGGAACAACCTGAGCCTGGCCCTGTAGGCAGAAGGAGGCATACTCAGTATGCCCAGGCTTTGCGAAGAGGCTATGCATAGCACATCCACTGACAGTAGGAACCCAGGGAATGACACCTCTCTCTGACTTGCACATAAAAGGGATGACAAACATGACACTACCTGTGCTTTACCATGTATAGAGAGTGTACTATGTGCATCCAACATAGTCAGCCCTCCAGCACTATCCTCAATACTGGCACAGTCACAAGGTAAGTCACTCTCCATATCAATTGCTGAACGGAGTAGTATGTTCTGCTACTTGTATCTATGGTATGGATGTGAAGCTGCAAAGGAATCGGGTGGGTGACTGGGATGGCAGCAGGTAGTAGATACCTATATGGGCAGCATGAAATCCATGACTAATTCTGGTGTCAACAAAGTAGGCAGTACTAGACAAGGTGACAAATTCCACTGCAGGACATGTGGTGGGCCAACTGTGTGTCCATAAGAAACACACATGCAAGGCAGTGAGGCTCACATTCCCAATAACAGTCTCAGCCAGCAGGGCAGGTGTAGATGACCACAAAGAAAGGCTGTGCTGAGGCCTCCAATTAATGTCAATGGAGAACAGCCTCCCTGCAGACCTACACAGATAGACTACAACAGGTCAGGCAAAAAGTGCAAAGAGAGCACCCAACCAGAGTCCGATAATCCCACGACTACAATGTGTCCAGATGAATAAATAGTATGAAAAAGGCAGGAACTTTGGTCTGCCTTTTTCATTCTATTTATTCATCTGGACACATTGTAGTCGTGGGATTATCGAACTCTGATTGGGTGCTCTCTTTGCACTTTTTGTCTTTCCACAGTTTGTTTGGCGTTTTTCAGTACAACAGGTCAGGCAGTTGGATGTTAGTTTTGAAGTGTAAGAAGTCTGAAACAGAAATGTAGGTCAATAAAACCTAAGATCTGTACTCCACAGATATGCTTCTAGTCTGCATGATAGATCAGAATACAGAATGAAATGGAAGCCAACAGAGTACCTGAAATACCAGCATAGTCATAGTAAATGTTTACATTTGTCAGGTGTACTCCCCCTACAATCTTACATAGAAACATAGTAACATGTACATGTGGGTTTAGTAACAGTGGAGCACAGATTACCTGAGCTAGCTAAATTAGCAGGATAGATTGTTGTACATGTACAATATGCAGTGCTCTTGTGTGTTAGGTTGTTGTGTGTTGTATAATGTGTGGAAGCAGTCAGCATGTAGGCATGGAGGGTTGTGTCCCAGTGTTCTATGGCCAGTACTGTTGATGACAGGGCCATATTCTGACAACTGCAGTGTCAAACACAAGGCATCCCAGCAAGACCCAATCCAGCAGTTATCCATACTCATTGTTTGGATGTAATATCTATCACCATCTGAAAGATGGACATGCCATGCATGTGGGCACCGACATACACACACTGCACAGGTGGAAATACCCTAGACAAAGTATATAAAATGTAACTGTCAAATGCACACACCTTTGGAATTGTACATACAGGTTAGCAGCACATTAGTTGTCTGTGTAGTATGGAATACTGATGTAGTCTGGCGAATCACTGGCAGACCACAAAAGCCAGTTAGGAAGTAATGAGAAACTGCTGATGTCTCCGCACAAGCCAGCATAAGGGGAATGTCTCAGGTATATCTGTGAGTCAGCTGCAAGAAGCTTCCATAGCCCACATGCATTCAGTTCACTCCCCCATCAGCCACAGGTTGATCACAGGTCATATCCCTGCTGCTGGGAATGAGTACAATATGACCCCCAATTCAGTATGGGAATACCCAGGGACTGCAGCATGCTGAAGAGGTGTCCCATGCAGGTGTGCCCTTAGTTGTAAGGAGCACCCTGTCAGTATCCACACCAATGAATTAATAAGGACAGTAACGATTGCCATTAACACCTCACTCACCAACCCTGTCACCTCAGGGGAATCTAGTGGCTTGAAGCCTGGGACTGTAGGAGTGATAGAATGCACTGTCCTGCTACAGATGGCCTGCATCACTACCAAATGCCCTACAGTCCTCTGTCAATTGCTAGTGCCTCACCCATACTGCCAATGTATGTTATCTCATGGAGTCCCAAATAGCAACATAATACAGTCCATAGAACACAAATGCAAAGCCATGTCGACAAATCCCTGTAGCATGCCCACTATGTCCTACTGCATGAACTGTGGACCAACCCCTATATACCATTGGGATGAAGGGATAACTATAGGGATACTTATCAGATATCACTTGCATAATGTTAGGAAGAGGATAGAATAACAGGGGGGTGTAGAAGCATGGATGCCATGGAGTGTGTGAAGTCTGAAACTCTGATGTGTGCCCATACTATCCCTGCCTGCAAACCCAGTAATGGGTGGATAAAAACCTGCTTGTAAACCACAATGTGAAGGGGAACTGACCAGATATATGAGCCTTGCCTCTGGGTAACCTATGTGAATCTGTACAGCTGTAAGGTATGCAGCAGGATATGGCCCTTCTGTCATGTCAATAGATGTACAAGCAGGGAATCCTCAGCCACCACAGTACCAAGGTGCTGGACCATTTACACACACCCATCAGAAAGTGTCTGCAGCTTCCCCTCCAGAATGGCATGAGTGTGCAAGAATAATTAGGCTGCAGACCACAATACTGGACACAGCATAATTCATCTTGTATTCCCCAGGAAATTACTGTGAGCAAATAAGTATATCTGTCAGTAGCCGATGGCATAATACATCACAGTGTAAAACAGTACATATGTCTGAATATCTCTGCTAACACCAAAACTATGTAGCACAAGCAGCACAGACACAATTAGTTACAGTATCCCATTATCCTTTGTCCATTGTGATTCCATATTGTCAACCTATCTACAGATATCCTGCAAAAACAGGTTGCTAGCTGTAGGTGTAGAACACAAATGCCTGCGCTGGAGTACAACCAACCTGTAATGGATTTACACATTCAATACAGAAGATCATACTGGGCATGCTTCCACACTTAGTGAGACAAAGCCCATGTCTGACAACAAAATACAGAAGGGTCATACTGGGCATGCTCCCACACTTAAATGAAGCCCATGTCTGCCAACAACAGTGGACTATACATATCTGTCAGTCACAGATTTCTGTTTGCACACATCACATTGCACACCATTCGTGTTTTGCACAAACATCAGATAGGAAAACACACATATATCCAAGGAAAACACACTATAATAGGTCAAACATACACAAACAGAGATGTGGGGAAGAGAGAGAGACAGACAGTGACAACGGGCTTTCCATCATAAGGTCTGTCCCACCCACTACACATCCAATTGGCCAATATCACATGATGTGCCAATGTCTATCACTGTAGACATTAGTATCTGGTAGCCCTCAGCACTATAGTGTCTGTGGTGCTTGTGATAACTGTGTAATATGACAGTACAATTCATTATTCATCTAGCAGTCATAGACCCAGTCCTGTCAAATGTAAAGTTGTGTGTGACTGTTGTGTGTGTTTCAAGAAGAATGGTTTATGGCTCATTCACACACAGTGCACACCCCATTGCCCTAGTTTAACAAGCCTCTTGATGTCATTCACCTTGAAATAAACCTTTTGACTAGGGCTAGGCCTATATGCTTTGTGGCATGTGAGATAACTGCATAATGCTATAGTGTAACATATTAGTTAGGTAGAAGTTCTAATCCCAGACATGGAATCTGCGAACTCTGTGTGTTTGTTTATGTGTGTAGGGATCAATGATTTTGAGGCCATTCACAGTCATTACACCTCCCATTGCCCTACTTTAGCAAGCCTGCTGATATCATTCACCTTGAAATACACCTTTGGGCAAGGGTTAGCCGTATAAGCTCTGTGGTGCATGCAATAATTGCGTAATGCTCAAGTATAACATACTAGTTAGGTAGGAATTCTAATCCCAGACATGGCAACTGTGTGTGTGTGTGTGTGTGTGTGTGTGTGTGTGTGTGTGTGTGTGTGTGTGTGTGTGTGTGTGTGTGTGTGTGTGTGTGCAGGGATCAATTATTTTGAGGCCATTCACAGACACTGCACCTCCCATTGCAATAATTTAGCATGCCTGCTGATGTCATTCACCTTGAAATACACCTTTGGTTAAGGACTATGTCTATAAGCTCTGTGGTCCATGAGATTACTGTATAATCTTTAGTGTAACATACTAGTTAGGTAGGAGTTCTAATGCCAGACATGGCAAATGTGAAACTATGTGTGTTTGTAGAAAGTAATGATATTGAGGCCATTCACAGTCACTACACCTCCCACTGCCCTACATTAGCAAGCCTGCTGATGTCATTCACCTTGAAATATCTCTTAGGAGAAGGTTCAGTCCTGTAAGCTCCCTGGTGTGTGCAAAACTGCATAATACTATAGTGTACTAGTTAAGTAGGAGTTCTAATCCCAGACATGGTAACTGTGTGTGTGTGTGTGTGTGTGTGTGTGTGTGTGTGTGTGTGTGTGTGTGTGTGTGTGTGTGTGTGTGTGTGTGTGTGTGTGTGTGTGTGTGTGTGTGTGTGTGTGTGTGTGTGTGTGTGTGTATGTGTGTGCGTTTGTTTATGTGTGTAGGGATCAATGAATCTGAGGCCATTCATAGACACAACATCTCCCATTGCCCTACTTTAGCAAGCCTGCTTATGTCATTCACCTAGAAATACACCTTTGGATAAGGACTATCAATACAAGCTCTGTGGCGCTTGTGATAACTGTATAATGCTGTAGTGTAACATACTAGTTAGGAAGGATTTCAAATCCCAGACAATAGAACTGTGAAACTCTTTGTGTGTGTGTGTGTGTGTGTGTGTGTGTGTGTGTGTGTGTGTGTGTGTGTGTGTGTGTGTGTGTGTGTGTGGAGAGAGAGTAATGCTTTTGAGGACATTTGAAATATCTCTTTGGAGAAGGTTCAGCCCTGTAAGCTCCATGGCATGTGCAAAAACTGCATAGTACTATAGCGTAATGTACTAGTTAAGTAGGAGTTCTAATCCCAGACATGATAACTGTGTGTGTGTGTGTGTGTGTGTGTGTGTGTGTGTGTGTGTGTGTGTGTGTGTGTGTGTGTGTGTGTGTGTATGTGTGTGTGTGTGTGTGTGTGAAGAGAGTAATGCTTTTGAGGACATTCACAGTCACTACCCCTCCCATTGCCCTAGATTAGCAAGCCTGCTGATGCCATTTACCTTGAAATACCTCTTCAGACAAGCTTCAGCCTTGTAACCTCTGTGGCACGTGCAATGACTGCATAATGCTGTAGTGTAATGTACTAGTTAGGTAGGAATTCTAATCCCAGACATGACGATTGTGAAACTTTGTGTGTGTTTGTGTATATAGGGAATCAATTATTTTGAGGTTATTCACAGTCACTACACCTCCCATTGCCATAGTTTAGCAAGCCTGCTGATTTCAGTCACCTTGAAATACAGCAAAGCTCAAGCCTCTTAGCTTCCCATAAGGACTCCTCTTGAACCTCTTGTAAGAACAAATCCAAAAACAAGTGAAACAGAGTCAAAACTGGCCGTAGTCTTTTATTATAAAATATAAGCACTTTCAGGTTAAAAAACTTTTCATCAGACAAACTTCACATAATCATGACAGTCTTTAAATGTTAAAACATTTCTAAAAGCAACCAAGTACTTTCTATACTTGACCCATCTTTTTTAAGGCTCGTTTTAAAGGTACAGGACTATTTAACCAAGGTGGGTTGTCAGCAGCCAACTGTATGATCCATCTTAACTCTGCATACTCTGTATCATTGACAGTGCCCCCCCACCCCCCCTTTTCATCTGTGCAACATGCAAAACCATAAAAACAAAAGTATGATCTGGAAAGTTAGAAACATGCCTGTACACTGCATTATGTTTATCCTTCTGTCTAATAAATGACAAATGGTGCAGTATTCTTGTTTTTAACTTTCAATTAGTTTTTCCAACATAAAAACTCAGACATGACTTGCAGCATGTTAAGTAAACCACATTCTCTGTATGGCAATCTGATAAAACTCAAATGTGTATTTTTGTTTGTAATAGGATGTATAAAATAATTTAAACCATTTATATTTGAACATGCTTTGCAATGCCTAAATGGAAAAAAGTCCCTGTTCTCATGTGTGCAGATAAAACACTGTTACCCTTCTTATTTTTTAAACCAGGTTCTATGCATAACATGTCTTTTATATTACTATTTCGCTTGAAGGTAAATCTAGGTGTCTCAACTAAATATCCTTCAAGTCACTGTCACTGTTTAGTATCTTCCAGTTTTGCTTAATAATATCACATATCCCATACACATTGTTACTATAACGTAGCATTACGTTGGGTTTATTATCGTACTTATTAGATGGCTTCAACTTATCTCCCTGCTGCTCTTTACTACCAGAAAACCATGGTCTACCCCTAGCTTCCCTGTTAGATATTATACTGTTCTTAGTTTTTTCTAAATTTTCCTTTGAATACCCCTTTTCCTTAAGATGTTCATTTAACACATCTATTTCTTTGTAAAACTCATTATTGTCTGTGCACAGCCAAGAAACTCTGTATCCTTGCCCTTGCATAATATTATGAAAAGTATGCCTATGATGTATGCTATGTGCGGTCAAATAATGATTTCTCCAGCATTGTTTCCTATGCAAGGTTTTGTTTATCTTACCAGTTGCATTTTTATTTAATGTGACATCTAAAAAGGCAATGGTCTCATTGTTGTGCTCTACTGAGAACCTAAGAAAATCTGTAGTTTTCTCCAGGTAATCAACAAAGTTTAACAGTTCATCAATGCCCTGTGTCCACAACAAAAAAATATCAACAAAACTGGCATAAAAAATTGTTGAAGACTTCCATAGATGTTCACATTTAAAAATATGTTTATCTTCCCAAAAAGCTAACACTAAATTAGCATTAGATTTGGCACAGGGTGTGCCCATGGCAACACCCTGTACCTGCCTGTAATGTGTTTCATTACAAAGAAATATGTTATTTTCTAACACCAATGCTAGTGCTTTCAGGATTAAAGTGTTGGTATTCTTATCATATATATTAACTGTATGCAGTACGTCTTTCACTGCCTTTAACCCAAATTCATTTATAATGACCGTGAATAGACTGTTAATATCCATGGTTACCATCAGCACATTATTCAAATCTAAATTTTAGCAAGCATCATACAATTTTGATAAGAATTGTGCAGTGTCTTTCAAAATCCTAGGAAAATAAGCAAGCAGATATTTCATTTTGCTTCTACCCACATTGATAAATGTTCAGTAACTCATCCCCTCCCTAAAACTATTGGTCTCATTGGTGGGAGTAGGGTATTTTTATGCATTTTTGGTAGTGCTTTAAAAATAGGAATTACTGGATGGTCAATGCTTAAAAATACATACAATTCATCACCTACACTCCATTTATTCTTAAAGTCCTTAGCTTCTATCCAACATTACTTATGTATTGCTTAATTAACAAAGGTGAGATATTTCTGTAAGTGCTGATATCACTGGTTAGGGCATCCAAGGATTGTATATATGATGTAGTATCCATAACTGCAATGGCCCCACCCTTATCAGCTGGTTTGAAAACCAGTTTATCGTCATTCATTAGATCTAGCAGTGCTTGCCTTTCCAAGTTAAATTATTAAACCTGCATGTTGCATTGTCAAGATAAACCCCAGGATTCATGACACTTGCGCCAGGCGCACGCATAGCGTAGGCGTTATAATGCCAAATATGGCCGCCGAGCGATTCAGGTACGATTCAATTCCACGTGCACTACCAGCGTACGCCAAATCTGCGCAGCCCCCGGCGTAGGTATGCTAAACACCCTATGTGCGGTGTGTCACCATGCAAATGAAAACATATAGTGAGTCATGAAGTGGTGCAGGCGTAGCATAAGCCCACGGCAATGTAAACCAAAAAAGCGGTTTACATTTCCACAAACATATCATCCAAGTAATGGAAGAGTGTCAGACCCAGGTATCACACTGTTAACATATGCCAATGGCGAAATACACAGACAATGGCAAAAGAAAACATGCACAACACGTAAATAACAACTTAAATGGCATGGCCACAGTAACTCACATCAGAACTGCAGGACATGTGTGCGGAAGGTGCAACATAATGAAATAATATAACAATGTTATAAAACAGCATCGTAATAGACATCAGGTTCACAGCATAATACACCATGGTATGCATGGAACGCCACAACCACGGTGCAAGGGTTGCAAGGACTCACGGCAGTCTTCAGCGTGGTAACTATGAATTAGTAGTCAATGCCATGCAAATGAGGCAGATAATACTGAATCGCAAATTCCCCGCTGGAGTAAGGTTGTACCAAACGGCACAGCGGTAATACACCGAGGAGTGGCTCAGAGAGAATACATGACATCTGCAGAGGGGTGTGCCACTGTAGCAGTAAGCACATTGGAGCACAGCAAACCTGGGCTGTACATCGCAAATCAAAGCTGCAGGACCGGGGTGTGGGGTAATAGTTTAGCCGAGAGCACACAATGCGCGCAAAAGTGCATGTGTACTAGGATGACAACGTTCCCGGAACCTAGTCATGTGACGCACGCCCCGCAAACAATATCTGAAACAGGAAGGTGATGTGAAGAATATAAGGAAATGCGGAAGAAGTGTAATTGGAGTACTAATGAGCAATCAACACTAATCAACCCACGAAGGCCAATCGGCGGCAGCTGACAACTCTGCATGCAGAAACCTGCAAAACGGGATAGCGGAGGCATATGAATGCAAAGAAAGTAGGGGAGGTAGCAGATTGCAAAGATAGAAGACCTGACACAGCAGAGCAAAGCAGACAGGCAGCACAACGGCAGTAGCACACAAAATGCATGATATGCCATGTCCATGAAAGTACAAATGACAGTGCTCTGCAGGATGTATTCCAGAAAATGGTAGGTGCAACGTGCAGAAATAGTAAGGGAAGGTTGAAAGGTAATCCATGGCAGGCAAGAGTAATGCAACACCAAAGGCAACACCGTTGTAGTTCCATCGGTAAAACACGGAAGATAACCCTTAGATACGGCCGTACAAACACACCCTATGACATCATCGGTGTGCAGAGCACAATAGTATAAAGTGTGAATGCACACAACACACAGCCGTGTATTCCCAAATGCCGCACCATAGGTGCAAACACACGGGGAACTTTTAAAATGTACATGTTGGGTGCTGCCGTAGCTGTGATCCATCAGCATGTGTTAGAGACTGACGGTGTTGTGGAGGAGGATGCCGACAACCACCGCAGGCCTCGGAGGAGAAGGAGAGTGTTCAGACCAAGGGTAACCTACCAGGGGCTACATGACCTGGAGATAGTAGAGCGTTACAGGGTGGACAGGGACATGTTACAGCAAATAGTGGAGCTGTGCCGGCCACGCCTGAGAACAAGAAACAACAGAGGGGAACCCATCCCAGTGGACACAAAGGTATGTGTAAGCTTGCGAATACTGGCCACAGGTACCTTTCAAAGGCCAACTGGAGATATAATGGGCATCTCAGAGGCATCAGCATCCAGGGTACTACACCAGTTCCTGGATGCCATGTTACCACATGCCAATGAGCATATATACTTCCCCAGATCTCAGGAGGATTTGGCTAGCAATATCGCCACTTCCACCGTGTGGCACAATACCCGGAGGTACTGGGTGCGATAGACTGTACGCACATACAAATCAAGTCACCACCTGGTGAGCAGGGTAGACGCTACATAAACCGCAAGGGATTCCACTCCATCAATTGCCAGGTCATGTGCAATGCCCAGGGCATTATCATGGATGTGTGTGCTGGCAGCCCTGGAAGTTACCACGACTCCCATATCTGGCATGCCTCACAGCTGTATCAGGTATTTGTCAGGGGGGACATCCCACAAGGCCATCTCGTGGGGGATGCTGGCTATGCACTGGAGCTGTGGATGATGACTCCCATCAGAAATGCATGCACACACATGCAAGAACGCTATAATGAGGCACACGCACAAACCAGAATAATCATAGAGCATGTGTTCGGGATGCTGAAATCACAGTTCCGGTGCTTGGATACATCTGGTGGAGCCTTGCAGTACTCTCCAGGCACATGTGCCACATATTCATAGTATGTGCCATGCTACATAATATGATCCTGCGGAAGCAGCTGCTGCAGGGACATAATGGTGAAGGGCCACAAAGCCCACCACAATTGCCAAGGCCAGTCCAGGCACAGAGGGTTCCAGACCAGGAACACACAGTGCCAGCCCCAGTAGGCAGATGGAGGTGTACCCAATATGCCTACGCCTTGGCAAAGAGGGAACGTATAGCACATACTCTGACAGCGTAGGCCCCATGGACTGACACCTCCCCACCTGCACACACAGTGAAATGGATGGCACACAAACATGACCACCTGTAAAGTGTAATGTATGGGTGGCCTTATGTGTGGCTCCAACATAGGCAGCCCCCAAACACTGTAAACCCAACAGCCAGTGGAACATGTAACGCCAACACCTGAACAGTACGTGAGTCCTACAGCATATGGCATTGCTGTGTGCCTGCCACATTCGCCGCAAGATGTATACATATAAATATATATATATATATATATATATATATGTATATATGTATATATATATATATGTATATATATATATATATATATATATATATATATACATATATATATATAGATATATATATATATATATATATATATATATATATATATATATATAGATAAATATGTACACATATATATATATATATATATATATATATATATATATATATATAAAATACAGATAAGACAGGGAATTAGAGGGATATAAGGTGACTGAGATGTATCCCGCGATATCTGTACATAGTATACATAGTGCAACGACAATCTGAACATCCGGGAGGTTCAAAATAAGAGGATACCGCCGACCATGGAACGTGTAACATACCGATATGCATAACCGTGAGGCTGAAAGACCGACAGAACACAGTACTGTAACAGTACATGCGTGTGTAATAGTATGATGATATGAAGGGAGAGGTAGACACCGCCGCCGGTATTGTGGTCCATGTAGGTACTGTGTGCAATCGTCCCCGTGAGTGTCGTAGTATGTGTACGTGTGCGCTGAGGGTGCCATGTCCATCGCTGTGAGTGTAATGTGTGTGTATCTGCAGCATGTGTATGTTGGTGCCAAGTTAGAGGCAGAGCAGAATATTAGGTGTAGGCATACGGTAAACTAGCCTCAGGCATATGTTCACTACTAGTCCCAGAGTAGTAGTGACAGCCCCACCCTGGCTAGGTGTGTTGTGACATAGAACGATACAAAGTGAATATGTCCCAGATGGTAGCACAGGAATATTCCCCATAAGAAATGGAAAGGACATATGTAATAGTCATGCCTGTATGTGCGACACTGATATGTTACATGCAATATGATACGTTGGCAAAGTCACACAGCAATAGGTATGTATCGCGGAAATATGTATGTGCTACCCCAGTACTGACCATGGCCACGTGTTGGCCCGTAAACACCGCTGTGTGTCCTACAAGTGTCAAACAATCAATTCCCATCTGAATATGTGGCAACCACTGGCAAACAGGCTATCCCAACAACAGGACCACAATGACTGCAAATATTTGGGACAGAATGACAAGGGATAGTTGTCACGTACACATAACCGTTGATATACCACAGATGTTACGGAGGTATACATGCATCAAGCTCACCTGCAGGCGATACTGACACCACATGACAAAAGCCCAACCTACAATCCCATAACAAAAGACTATTAACTGTTAACTCTGCAAGTAGGGATGGAGCACACAGACAACTATACTGGTTATGTAGAGATGCAAGGCCCACAAACCGTATCCGTGACGTACAACTACCGATATCCCCCACTGTAGATAATAAAGGAATACAAACCGTAATAGCAGCACAAACCTACAGTCAGTCAATGACATCTGCATAACCACAACATATCGCGTGGGAGACACAATTAAAGGCGGATGCATAATTGCATGTGTTGTATAAATGCAAACAATAGCCATGTTACAGTTTTGAATGCAATACTCCGTTATCATTCGTCGGCAGGACAGGTACACCCACATGTTGAACCAAATACTACACCTGTCACACACAATCCCCGGGTGACTTGAATGCAGAATATACTTGTCCCTATGCATAGCAGATGCAGTTACACAAAACATAAGACAATACAGACCATCTCCATGAAGGTAGGGCAAATATCCAACGCCCAGGCGGAGAATCCAATTATACCCCAGTATCAACGCGTAATTACCAAATGGAGTAGATGCACAGGTGATATGCACATAAATACTCACGTACACATAGCCGCTGATATACCACAGAAGTTACGGGGGTATACATGCAGCAAGGCCACCTGCACATGATATCAGAACCAATTAACAACAGCCCAACCTACAATCCCATAACAAAAGACTATTAACTGTTACCTCTCCAAGTAGGGATGGAGCACACAGACAACTATACTGTCTATGTAGAGATGCAAGGCCCACAACCCGTATCCGTCATGTACAACCACCGATATCCCCCACTGTAGATATTAAAGGAATACAAACCATAATAGCAGCACAAACATACAGTCAGTCAATGACATCTGCATAACCACAACATATCGCGTGGGAGACACAATTAAAGGCGGATGCATACTTGCATGCATTGTATAAAGGAATACAACAGCCATGTTACAGTTTTGAATGCAATACTCCGTTATCATTCGTCAGCAGGACAGGTACACCCACATGTCGAACCAAATACTACACCTGTCACACACAATCCACGGGTGACATGACTTCAAAATATACTTGTCGCTATGCATAGCAGTCGCAGTTACACATAACATAACACAATACAGACCATCTCCATGAAGGTAGGGCAAATAGCCAACACCCAGGTGGAGAATCCAATTATACCCCAGTATCGACGCGTAATTTCCAAATGGAGTAGATGCACAGGTGATATGCATGTAATTACTCACTGAGGAACAGCAAGTGGTGGGATGAATCCACATGTTGCAGGTATCAACGTATATAAGGATCACTCTCAGGATATTCAAACCATATGCTCATACCAAAACAGCATTGTACTACCGAAAACAAAAGGAAACGGAAAAATGATACACGGAACGAAACACCAACAAGGTATGTAGAACACACGATATGTAAGGTTGTGTAACACATGATCTGTATTAATAAGCTGTACTGTATGTGAATGGTGGTTGTAATTAATTACACTTGTCCGTAATGCAGAAAGTGGTGAAAGGTAGTTATGTAGTGATATCTTGCTGAGCATACCAACGCTTGTAGACACCATGTGTACAGCAGTGGGACATCATCTACACAGTGGAGACACCACATGGGATGCCACAGGAGGGCATTAAAGAGAACAATGCCATACCACATGCTGTTGCTGGCAGTGGATGTCCAACAAGGAAGTGCCATAGCAGGGGATAGTACATGTATGTATACTGTCACAGCACGCATGTGTATGAGCATATGCCGTTGATGTCATATGTAAGGTGTGGCCGACGTGCAAGTATGCCCTGCATTAGGGGATACTATGTGAAGTATGTGTAATGTAAAGTTGTCTAGGTAGATATGACAGATATCATACACAGTATCACAGGCATATCATGCATAACACAGGTATCGCCTAATGGTATGTACAATAACAGGATACATATGGCCTGTAGGTATGGGACAGAGTAGTAGCATGATAGCTAGTCTAAATGGAAGGGACACCAAGTAACCATGCCCAAAGGACTTGTAGTAGCTGCACAGGTGCACAGTGGGCAACAATGCAGTCTGGCAGGTCCATGTGTAAGCACATGTGTAGTGTACACAGTAGTGTCACCTCTCCATGGTAGTGTCCTGTGAACAGCAGAGGCAGGTGTCAACTGCACCTCTACACAGTACCGCTGCTGTGGTGGTACCAGGACTACGTGTTACTCAAACAGCAAGGGAGGTATCACATGAACAGTGCTACTGTGTGTCCCTGCGGGATGTACACAGGACCTATGTTCCACAGCATGGTGTGTGTTGTGTTCGTGGAAGTAACACAGAAGCCCTGCCCATGCAGTGTGGTGTGTGTGCACATATCCAGGAGCATTTCGTTCACACTGCCCACTGCAGATGTCATGTATGAGGAGTATGTGCATCACTAATGTGGATGACATGGGCCGTGTCAGAGCAGAAGACACCCCTGAGTATGTGGAATGCAGATGTGTACAGATGTGTTTTCCGTATGTCAGCCGCATATGTAAACTGTCTGAGCCCAGTAAACATTGTGGCATGTCAATGTTGTGCCATGTAAAGCTGTAGCTGTTGCTGAAGGTACACCATAAATGTGGTATTGTACCCTTGACTGTGTGTGGATGTGTGTAGTTCACAGGTACAATGGCTACCTATGTACCAGCATCACACACAGTACAGATAGGTGTGGCCTTGCAGAAGGATATCCATGCCACTGTGGAATACGGTAACCACAGGACTGTGTGTGGCATATGTGTGTACTGCAACCATGTGCAATGTGATATGTATGTACGGGACCACTATCCATGTGATAGTCAGTGGGTGAATGTTGTTAAGCAAAGGTGATGTGCATGCACCATGTGGCATGCATCCTGATGCCATGATACTCATATGAAGTATCCGCCACACTGACACCCGTATGGTTGGTATCGGTATGCTCTGGTGGAGCAATAATGGCGCTTGGTATGTAGGTGTGGGAAATCTAGGCATGGACAGTACTCTGTGACAGCATGTTCTGTATGTAAGCATATAGTGAACATGAGTGGCCCTATGACTGAGGACTGTGTAATGCAATATGTACCTGACATGTAGTAGGTACTATGGTATGCTGGCACCACTGTGTGTACTGTCCATGAGCCACATAGCATAACATCCTGAGACACAGGGTATGATGTGCAGGTGGATGTGCTGAATGGTGCTGAAAGGCAATGTGAGGACAACGTATGATGTGTCGGCCTCCGTACCATCCTCAACTGCCCATGCAACTGTATGACAGGTGGCCAGCATGTGCATGTGCCTTGCTGTGGCATACACAAGCCCAACACAGGTGCTAGGAAAGGACTGGAGGCCATCAATGTGTGTTGGAATCACGTTCCTGAGGATGTGCCCCATTGCCATGCAGAATGGTCCAGTCATGGGTGTATGGCTATAGTCCCACTCGTGCAATGCAGTGCCACCCGTGTGTAGTGCGATAAATGCCGCTGTGCGGCAGTCAGGGTCCACAATGTCCAACAAAAGGCTAGCAGTGAATATAGTGGCCTGGTGCGGAGACATATACCGAACAGGTTGGTGGGACATTACAGCCAGGGATATTGGAAGGTGACATTGGGCCAGTGTTCCAGGACATATTGTGTGCATGTCAGTACTGTGTATGTGACCACAGGGACACTACGATGTCCATGTACGGATTGCGACCCTGTAGTGAGTGAGAGGGTGTATTGTCGGTAAGTACTCCATCGCCTGGCTCATTGCCAACATTAGCTCGGTCTGCAATGCTTGGGTGACTATTGTATGTGACATCAGATGTGGATGTTGCCAAAGAATACTGACATACCACCACAATGCCTGAGGCCCCACACCGCAATGTGCGGCAGTCATGTTTAGGTAGCTAGCCTTGGAGTATGTGATGATGGACCTCGAGGACCCACCATGGCTGACAAGTGATGCACCCCACACATGTGAATGTACACCACTGTGCAACAGCCTGTACATGTGGTTGTACATCATATGTGCATGGAACATGACCACCACAGTGGCATCTGTGAACTGGTCAGTACCGCCATGTCTCTGTGTGGAATAGCATGATTCCTGCAATTGTGTACATGCTACTGAAGCGCACTGTGGTATGTGTCAGCATATGTATGTGCAGTGTCCATCTGCTTGGGTGTCATGATGTTAACAACTGCTGTCAGCAGACATCTGTAGTAGTTGTTGTAGTACACATGTTCCGTGTATGCTGTGATGGGTGTGTTTCCAGGGTGTGGCTAGCAAGGCTGTGTAGCATATGTGTTGAATCCACCAAAGAGGTGATAACCCCAGGTGTGTCACACCAGTCACATGAAGGTAGTGTTCATGCTAAGGGTAGTGTAGGTATGGTATGTGTTGTGTATTGTTTCATCCAGCTGAGCTGAGTGCATGACTCAAGCATGTGTAGGTACACAGGGAAGTGTGGGTTACTGTCAGCACACAGCAGTAGTAGCTGTCTGAGGCCCAATGTACACTATAACAACACAAACGGTATGTAACCTGTAGTGTACACTGTCAACTCTGTTGCATGTTACAATGTGTATAGCAGTCACAAACACGGTTATATGCACATGGAGCACCTATGATGCATTGTGTTAAGCAACTATCCAGGATGTGTGCAAAACACTGTGTGATGTGTGAACCCCACATCTGTGGGTGTTCCGGTCCAGGTATGTGCCTGGAAGGTACGGTCCGTGTACAATCCGTAATCGCAGGTGTGCTGCGCAGGGCATGGAGGCAGGTCTCAGTCACCGCAGAGATATGTGAGTGGTGCAATTGTGTGTGTGCCTCACTTGTGTGCATCACAGTGGAAGATGCAAGCATGGTTCCACATGACCCCATGCCGTGCCTGCCAGTTACAGCCCTGCCGGTGACAGTTATGTGAAACTGCCAGAGAGGCAGTATAGCATGTGAAGATGTACATGAGTGCTCTACACCCCAGGCCGATGGCTGCAGGTCATGAGTGCCACAGCATTGTGTTTGACCTGGACTGTCATAGCGGTCAGATACCACATGCCTGTACAATAACAGTAGGAGCATAGGCAACAGTTGCAGTGACACAGTAGGTCAATGTACAGTGTTCCTGTGTCCAGACCACTGCCGACTGTACACCATGGCTAGACACACTCCCAGAGGGCTATAACACCGGTGAGCCATTGCATGTCCCAGTACACGTAGTCTGTGTATTGCCATCACAGGGCAGTCACACTAACATGATGTATGAGAGATATATTGTACCAGGTGATTTGCCATGTGTGCATATGTTGAGTTGCAGAGGTGTTCACCCATCCGCAACATCTCAGTGCATGATGCCTTGTGTAACATGATGTGTGGAACTGCATTGTGATTCACAACAGAGTCATCCGGGACTGGTGTGTTGTGAATGGTGTAACCCATGAGTCTGCAGGATATACACTGGTGATGTTGGCAGCCATGCTGGGGGCCACCAGTGGTGCCTACAGTGGTCATACAGACATATTGCATACATTGTTCTTACAGGAATGTCCATTGTTGTAGATGATGTGGTACTACATGATGGTAGGTGTGTGTTGTGAATGTTACCCATCCAGACGTGACCGTCAGGGGCAGTCATGGTTGTCGACAGCATCACCCCCATCCACAGCTGTCAGCACCCTGTCCCCAGAATGGGTAACAGTAGCCCTCGTACTGTGTGACTAATGTGCAGATCGTAGAACACCTACTACTGGCTGACTAACAGTGTCATCTAGGAAGGGTATATGATGGCTGGAATACGCTGCTCCAATGTATAAATATGATATCCCAATGAATTACAATGATTCCCATCTAGTATGCCATGGCTGGCATGTAAACCGTGTACAACAATGACTGTGTGACAGACCCTTCCAATGTGGAGCCGTGATGAACATGCACCCGTTAGAACATCAAATGAGGTACGTTGTACGTAATGATGTACAACTGGCAGCTATGGGCACAGTATGGATGCAGAAGCACATCTCCCACAGGCAGTACCGCTGTACATTGGTAGGGGGGCATTGCACGAGTACATGTGACAGTTGCTGTATTGCCACATGTACGACATATCCGTCATATAGGGGTAGCACTGGTACGTGACAGTTGGACATGCCTGTACATACGACCATGTCCCACAGGATATGTGTTAAGTGTGTACAACACCTGTCATACCTTCAGCAAGCTGTGAAGTGTATGACTGCCAGTGTACCTGTGTGACATGTTGTGCAATGGGTGCAAAGGTACGCAGTAGCGCATTACATGCTCACATGTCCTGCACAGGTGCATAGCTTGAACATACAATACAAATAGGGTGTTGGATAATAGCAACCCACAAGAGGTAATGAGTACGGGTAAGGTGTGCATATCCATGACACATTAGCACCTGAGATGTTAGCAGTACAGCTGTACAGGGCGGCATGTATATTTGATTACAAATACCCTTGCGTGTTCCACCAGTGGCCTGTTGACAGACAGACATCAACACAATGTGCAGCATTGACATGTGCACAGCACATCACCGCTGGCTACAGTAGAACAGGGTTAATGTGTTGACATGTGCACAGAACATCAGCACCAGCTACAAGTCGAACACGGTATGTGTTGAACCCCACCATCATTGTAGCCCATGCCACAGAGAGAAATGTTATGCATCTGTGTATGTCCGACTGGGAATGGACCTGGCTTAGCAGTATAGCTGTGTCAGTGTTTCGAACAACATACTGAATGGGCTGTGTTTGTGAGGTGTGCGTCATAAGTGTATGGTCTGATGGATGATACCAGCATTGCCACCGCTATGTGAACATCCCCGTCCCCATAAATGAATACCTAGGCTGTGCTCAACACCATGGTCACTGTGGAAGGGATGGTGCTGTGCGGTGCACCCGCCGACATGTTGGTGACAGCAGGCACTGGATGTAGACATATGAGGTACCCATGTCAGGTCGGGGTACCATCCATGTGCACGGGATATCACTGTGCGGGCATATACAGCACTCTGTTGAACAATATTACAGCACATAGCACCTGTCAGAGGTAATGTTTATGCATGGATGTGCGATACCAGCATGCACCATACACACCCCCACCATGCAGCATGCTGCCTTCCTTGCAGAAGGACATTGTCCACACCATGATGATGGACATGCGACATGTCCATATACCCATATAAATGACATATGGAATGGACAGCCACCGTCCAAATACTGGTATTCCACAGGCTGGACACATCCCTGTGCCATATATGTGATATACCCTGCCATACCATGCAACCCTGTCCATCAATGCTGCACGTGCCATCACAGTCATACATGGTGCAATGGCCACATGGCACATGCACTATCAACTGACTGAATCAGTAATGTGGCACTGATGCACCTTGTGGTGTCACAATTGCTGTGTGACAGCGTGTAAAATGTGCGCGCACATGCTATGTTTGACCATCCCTGCAAATGTCATATGATTAGACATTGTCCCAAGTGTATCACATGTGCAATACAGGTGAGCCGTGGCAGGATGTTCAACACCCGTACAGTGCTGAGTAGATGTATATGGCAAAACACATGCATGTACAGGTGTCCATGTGTATGTGTGCAGTGCCACTGCTGACGTCCATAACGGCTGTGTCTGTGATGCTATGTGACATATACACAGCATCCAGGTGAACAGTAGTACTGTGGACACATCGGGCCAAGTGTAGATTGGTAAGAACACAGGTGCAGGCAGGTACACATGTCTACAGCAAGTTACCATCTACATGGAGTATGTACAGTGTGATGAGTTGACACAGAGATATGATATGATATCCACTGCATAACGGTGTGACAGGTGTGACAGCAACACATCAACTGTGTCAGTGTCATGATGCATCTCAGAGATTACTGTGCAGATATCGTACATGTCATAGCAATGTATGTTCAGCGGTATGCCAGTACATCAGTGTGAATGTGACCTGTCACCATCATTATGTCTTACAGATAATGCCACGTTCACGACTCCCAGCCTTCAGCCGCCAGGAGGATGAAGTCATCATACCATTGTTCCATGACAACTATGACGTGCTGTTCAGCCATGTGCCACAGCAAGTGCAGCAGCGGGATGACCTGTGGCAGGATATACGCAGGAGGGTGATTGACGTGGGTGGCAGCAACCGCACCTACCAGCAGGTACACCGACACTGCACGGACCTCATACGGCATGCAAAACAGCGTGCCACTCCAATCGCCAGAGAACAAGGTGGAACGGGTGGTGGGCCACCAACCCAGCCCCCACTCACACACACAGAGGAGCTACTGGCCAGTCTGGGGACACCCAGGGAACAGCATGCAGAAACACTAGCCGCCATCATGGAGGTGGGTGTCTCCCAACCAATGAGCCTGGAGTTGCCTGGTAAGTCAGTCCTGCATATGAGTATGATATCCACTGTAGTTGCAGGTGTCACTGTACATCATGTAAAGTAACAACACATGCCAGGTATATGGGCACACAAGCCACATACTACAGTATGCTACGTTGTGTATGCAGACGTGTGCATACCATATGCTATCACACAGGTACATGATGTCACATGCACAGTGCGAACTGTGGCTTTCATACAGTCATGGATAATGTTTATACTGTTGTCTCACCCCTATACAGGTACCTCTGGTGTGTCGCACAGACATGGGTCCGTCGCAGTTGAGATTGTTGCCAGTATCAGGCATGTTACAGTGTAGAGTTATTTGCCATGTGGCCAGGTATAACATGCACACCTGGGTTTTGTTCCAGTCACGTTATACAGGTTGCACCACCAGACACACACATGCCACCCGTGTGCAGTAGATACAACCGTTATTATACACCGGCATGAAACCACAGTACCTGTCAATGTGATATGTGCGGTCAGCTATGCATACAATGGTCGAGGTGTTCTACAATGGATGCATATGTAGTATGCATTGGAACAACATTCGTGGTACGCACACAGTACCACACAGTGAGCAGTGATCTGGGCAGCACACAGGTGTCACCAATGTGACATATGCCCCTGCATTGTGTGCACACATTGTGACACGCCACCCCGACATGTCCCAAGCTCGTGGTGTTCTGTCTGCAATATTGTCACACCATCACATGACCTACACCCGACATAAACATCCACACTATTGTCTGCATAGCCCTGTGGATTGTGACACCTCTGACATGTATGGGTGTATATCACATGGGACACCACAGACATGTGTACAAGATGCCCATCACACACAGTTGTCCAAGACCCGTTCACACATGGCCATGGGTGATAGCCACAGGCATGTTGCCATACAGTACGTCTGATGTGGATAGACCCCGTTGCACATTGTCCACACATAGTGCAATCATAGCCGTAGTGGACCACCTGTACATTCGATGTGTTACACCGGACAACCGGAATGCCTGTCTGCAGCCACCGGAGGTGTCACCGATGTCTACCATATACGTGCTGTGGAACAGCATGACTGTGTTGCAGTCATGGCAATGCAATGTGTCCATGTTATGCATTGCACAGCAACATACATGCGTCATGTTGCCATGCAGTGGCACAGTGCCTGTACTCCACACTGTATAGCTATGTACATGGCTCACACTAACCACACCTGCACATACATATTTGCTAAACATGCATTCTATCTGTAGGCTGTACACACAACACTGCACTGTGAAGCCCATTATGATGCAGTGCATGTGGCAGGACACCATTGTGTCACACATATATACATGTTACTGCACATGTCAGCGGATTATATGTCAAAGTAACGTCAGCCATGTGTACTGTTAACCTGTTTGTGGCCACATGGTGTATCACGGTGATGCATGCAAACTACCATGATTGTGTGTACTGCATGCCTACTGATATGACACTTGCTTGATGTAGTGTGCACCCCAGGGTGGTATGCATACTAACACTATTAATGTCTGAGCTGCATTCCCTGTGCTGCAGTGCAGGAATGCTGCATGCCATCTGAAATATCACATGCATGGTGTGTCTGTGTGTGTGTCTGTGTGTGTGTGTGTGTGTGTGTCTGTGTGTGTGTCTGTGTGTGTGTGTGTCTGTGTGTGTGTCTGTCTGTGTGTGTGTCTGTGTGTAATGTACCTTACAGTATGTCTTTGCATTCACAGGTGGTGTAGGTGCGTTACCCTCCTGCGGTCCATCTGATGTTAGTGTCCCCACAGATACTAGCGGTGATGACCATATGCATGAGGTACAGGCAGGGTTGTCAGGGGCAGAATCTGCACCATTGGTTACCATCCCACCTATGTCCCCCTCATCCCCGCACACGGTTCTGATGCCAACACATAACACATCACCGTTGCCCATAGAGGAAGGACAGTCAGCGTCTGTTGGCATTGAACAGGAATGTGTGGTGGCTACAGAAGGTGTGACTATACACCATGTTGCCAGTGTAATGACTGGTGATGTGCCACACAGGCATGTGGCTGGTGCTGCTCGTAGGAGGACCTCTGGCAGACATGCACCTGCAGTACAAGGCAAAGCAGCTGGTATCACCAGACGCATGTTCCAGACTATAATGGTGGCACAGGCATGTGCAGAACGGCAGAACCAAGAAGGGCAGAGGCTGCAGAGGGCTGCAATCCGTACCCTAAATGACAACATCCAGTCATCGGCGAATGCTCAACAGCAGATTGCTAATGTACTGGATAGGCAATTAGGTGAAATGGTTGGAATCCTTGACTGAGGCATGGCAATCCGCGAGCGTGAGCTGTCTGTGCTGGAACACCTGGTAGGGGTGAGGCGTAGGACACGTGGGCGTAGGCCAGCAACACCACCTAGTGTAGGTCGACGTGTGCGTGCCACCTCTCATGCCCACTCACATAGTGCCGGTAGCAGTAGCAGTGCAGCTGGTGCTGCACTGTCCACACCAGGACACAGCAGGCCACGTGGACGTGGCCCTGGCCGGTCCCATCATGGACACGGTTCCAGCAGACATGTGTCATCGGACAGTAGCCACTCTATACCTCCACCTGGAAGTGCCCGTGCAACCCCAGGCAGGCACAGGTCACGTGGCCGTGGACAGACACAGTGAGCTGTACAACCTGCACTGTACAGTCTGGGGCTGTCAATTATACCCAGTGTAGGCATCACATATGGCTGAACTGTGTACACACATACCCACACATGGCAGACACAACTGTAGGGCTCCACCACATCCACATGCATTCTGCACAGACATGTCCAGTAAACTCACCGGCCCTTACACACACACATGATGTTATCCATTGGTGCAGCCTATGCCCCTGGCAAACATATCACCCTGTGCATATGATGAAGCCTCTGCCGCATCCCTGTCATCCACACCATCGGTGCAGGGTTATGCAAATATATTCTGATGCACAGGGTGGACAGGATAGTGAGAGGTGTATGTGATACCTGTGTATGCATAGCGTGGGATGTGTATGTTGCAGTGGTTGTGTATGAAAACTGACAGATGCGTATGTGATGTGGGGTGTGTACTGTCAACATGCAGCAGACATACCATGTAGGGCAGGTGCAGCATGCATTGTGATGTGTTCACAGTATGTGTGACGGTTACATGTGTAGCACCATGTTGGTTCTGATAACCTGAATCCCTCCTATGGTGTACTCGCATGTGCCTACAGGGAGCACTGTTATCGGTCCCCCACGTGTTGCTGTGGATTACCCACAGGCACATCTGGCAATAGCAGCATACTACATGTACCCGCAACCTGCCTGGACACCTACATGACACACATGTCCGCACATATACTGCGCCTGACGCATGTGGTCAGTGCCACAGGCTACAGTGGACAGAGAGTTCACATACATAGCAGGACACACTACAGGTATGGTGACATGGTGCAGGTGTAGTACACAGCGTGCTGGCCACTGACTTCAGGTGTCACCTGTCAGCTGTGGGGCACGCTGTGCAGCAGTAGGACCCTGTAACAGTACAGGAATATGGTCACAATAGCAGGGTGTACACCACTATGATGCACACCCCATAGTGTGCAGATGGGGACACCTGCCTGTGTGGCCAGCACCCTCACAATACTATGCACCCACATGCCATGTCACAGGGGGCGGACTTGCACAGGTGGCCAGTATGGCTCACACCTATGGCATCGACAGGGTTGTGCAATGCAGCACCAGTACGGGATGGTCACCCTGTGTGGTTAGTGTCCGTTCACAACAGTATATTTGCATACACCCTCACACCAAGCAGCAGACATACAAACATGTCGACACACACACATTGTGGTGACCACACATGTATACATGGAGAGACAACATGTTGCATGTACTGCACCATCCAAATCCATGCACCCCACACTGAGGTATGTACAGATCTCTACTATGGTGTACAGGGATGTGTAGCACGTGGGACATATTCCTCCCGATAAGTGGCATACATGGGCACACATTCATGCACACATGTCAGTGCTGGGAATACTACGCCCGCCATATGATACGTGTGCAGGCATGCAGTGGTATGTAGTGCATTATGTGTACCATCACTGTATCCGGCAGATGTGCCGATATATGCACTTGGGAGATGGTAGGTGTTACAGTTGCCATGTGACATACAGTCGATGACACCTGACCGCTGGGTATGCATTATGTCAGCACTGTCATGTAACAGCGACATAGCATACTGTATGCACATGGCAGGGTAGGATGGTGTGTGACACACCTGCGAGCCACCACCTGCACACATGCATGTAGACAGGTGTTTAAACACATGATGTACACACATACCTCCATACGTGCTGTTTCTATGCCACCATATAGCGGCCCTATGATGGATGCATGTGGTAGGGTGTTGCAACTATATTATGGACATCGGCCACTGCTCATGCATGGCTGCTCCATGCACAGTACACGTGTCATATGTGTCTCATGTTGCAATGTGTGTATGCATTGCTACGTTTTGACATGTGTGTTGACATACATAAAACATGGACTGTGGTATGGTATCACAGCTGTCACAGGCAAACAATACAAGGGTATGTGTCCCAGTCATCACCGCTACACCCTGTAGTGGGAGCATTCCACAGACATGGGTCCACCTTCCATTCGTGTGTATAGCACCGCATACGCCAGTGTTATGCATGTGGTACATCACAGGCTTTGTATGTTTCATGTGTGCAGTCCATGCACACATCCAGACAATCACATGTATGACATATCCGGACGTTGGTTAACTCTGGTACAGCAGCAGTCATGTGTCACAGCTGTGTCAGGGCCGTGGTATGTGTGGAGCTGACCTGTCCATGTATACTGATATGGGTGGACTACATCACACATGTTGGATCATTGTTAGTACATGTGTACTCTGCACAACTGGTGTACACTGCTATACAGACCTGTGGACATATGTCACATACTGTTGTTGGACCGTGAGGCTTACTGCTGCACCGATGACATGGTGCTGGCATGGCAGCTACAGTGTTCACTGCAGTGTGTACATGTATGACCTGCACCCGTGACGCCTGTAATGTCATCTGTGTGTGTACGAGTAACTGCATGTGTGACCACCCTGTGCGTGTGGACAGGTTTACCTTACTGTGACCTGCAGTGTGTACACTCCGGCTGCATGCTGGACGGCACGAAGCAAATGCTAAGTGTCTGAGCATGCCCAGTAAGCAGTTGTGTAGATGGACACACAGTACATTGCACACTGCGCCCTTCTGTGATTATACCCCGTGTGCATGTATGTTTCCCCTTTGCAACCGCTAAGTGTGTGAGCATGCCCGGTTTGCTGTTGTGTAGGTGGACACACAGTACGTTCCGCACTCTGCCCTTTCATGATTACACTCCATGTGTATGCATGTTTGCACTTTGCAAATGCTAAGTGTGTGAGCATGCCCAGTAAGCAGTTGTGTAGATGGACACACAGTACAGTGCACTCTGCGCCCTTCTGTGATTATACCCCGTGTGCATGTATGTTTCCCCTTTGCAACCGCTAAGTGTGTGAGCATGCCCAGTTTGCTGTTGTGTAGGTGGACACACAGTACGTTCCACACTCTGCCCTTTCATGATTACACTCCATGTGTATGCATGTTTGCACTTTGCAAATGCTAAGTGTGTGAGCATGCCCAGTAAGCAGTTGTGTAGATGGACACACAGTACAGTGCACACTGCGCCTTCTGTGATTATACCCGTGTGCATGTATGTTTCCCTTTGCAACCGCTAAGTGTGTGAGCATGCCCAGTTTGCTGTTGTGTAGGTGGACACACAGTACGTTCCACACTCTGCCCTTTCATGATTACACTCCATGTGTATGCATGTTTGCACTTTGCAAATGCTAAGTGTGTGAGCATGCCCAGTAAGCAGTTGTGTAGATGGACACACAGTACAGTGCACACTGCGCCCTTCTGTGAGTATACCCCATGTGCATGTATGTTTCCCCTTTGCAACCGCTAAGTGTGTGAGCATGGCCGGTTTGCTGTTGTGTAGGTGGACACACAGTACGTTCCGTACTCTGCCCTTTCATGATTACACTCCATATGTATGCAGGTTTGCACTTTGCAAATGCTAAGTGTGTGAGCATGCCCATTACGCCATGCATGGACACACAGTACATTCGGCACCGACGTCTGATACTAGGCGTGTAGCCATGGCCAATGACATCCTGCATAGCCATGGTGGCCGTCCAGTCGAATTATATGTAGTTGCTATGCCACAATGGATGCCTACATCATACACACTGGTTGCTCTCTCAAAGGGTGTACTGACTGTGGTGCATCCCGTATCCATTTTGTGATGTAGTGCTCCATAGATAGTTGGTATTCCCGAGTGCAGCACTGCCGTGTTACTGTACGTCCACCTTGGGATAGTAACATGCTGTGTGACTGCTCACTCTGTATTCATTCCCTATCGGCATCCTTGCCTTTGCAGATGATATCACCCACCTAGGAGTATGCCTCTTGACAGTGCTGTGCTCAGTAATCTCGGTAGCGCGTTCTGTGAATGCATCATGCTGTAGTGTGTTCATGTAGTTAGGTGTAGGTTCAACTCCCAGCCCTTTCCAGTGTGTGTGTGGTGTGTGTGTGTGTGTTTCCAGCAGCCTCTGGGAACAGTAATGCTTTTAGATGCTTCACAACACATACATTTGCTATCAGCGTCTATTCCTTTGCGGATGATGTCACCCACCTAGAAGTATGCCTCTGACAGTGCTGTGCTCAGTAATCTCAGTAGTGCATTCTGTAAATGTATCATGCTGTCATGTGTTCATGTAGGTAGGTGTAGGTTCAACTCCCGGCCCTTCCAAGTGTGTGTGTGTGTTTCCAGCTGCCTCTGGAGACAGTAATGCTTTTAGACACTTCACAACACATACATTTGCTATCAGCGTCTATTCCTTTGCGGATGATGTCACCCACCTAGAAGTATGCCTCTGACAGTGCTGTGCTCAGTAATCTTGGTAGCGCATTCTGTAAATGCATTATGCTGTAGTGTGTTCATGTAGGTAGGTGTAGGTTCAACTCCCGGCCCTTCCCAGTGTGTGTGTTTCCAGCTGCCTCTGGAGACAGTAATGCTTTTAGACGCTTCACAACACATACATTTGCTATCAGCATCTATTCCTTTGCGGATGATGTCACCCACCTAGAAGTATGCCTCTGACAGTGCTGTGCTTAGTAATCTCGGTAGCGCATTCTATAAATGCATCTTGCTGTAGTGTGTTCATGTAGGTAGGTGTATGTTCAACTCCCAGCCCTTCCAAGTGTGTGTGTGTTTCCAGCTGCCTATGGAGACAGTGATGCTTTTAGACGCCTCACAACACATACATTTGCTATCAGCGTCTATTCCTTTGTGGATGATGTCACCCACCTAGAAGTATGCCTCTGACAGTGCCGTGCTCAGTAATCTCAGTAGCGCATTCTGTAAATGCATCATGCTGTAGTGTGTTTATGTAGGTAGGTGTAGGTTCAACTCCCGGCCCTTCCCAGTGTGTGTGTGTGGTGTATGTGTGTGTGTGTGTTTCCAGCTGCCTCTGGAGACAGTAATGCTTTTAGACGCTTCACAACGCATACATTTGCTATCAGCGTCTATTCCTTTGCAGATGATGTCACCCACCTGGAAGTATGCCTCTGACAGTGCTGTGCTCAGTAATCTCGGTAGCACGTTCTGTAAATGCATCATGCTGTAGTGTGTTCATGTAGGTAGGTGTAGGTTCAACTCCCGGCCCTTCCCAGTGTGTGTGTGTGTGTTTCCAGCTGCCTCTGTAGACAGTAATGCTTTTAAACACGTCACAACACATACATTTGCTATCAGCGTCTATTCCTTTTCAGATGATGTCACCCACCTAGAAGTATGCCTCTGACAGTGCTGTGATTAGTAATCTCGGTAGCGTGTTCTGCAAATGCATCTTGCTGTAGTGTGTTCATGTAGGTAGGTGTAGGTTCAACTCCTGGCCCTTCCTAGTGTGTGTGTGTGTTTCCAGCTGCCTCTGGAGACAGTGATGCTTTTAGACGCCTCACAACACATACATTTGCTATCAGCATCTATTCCTTTGCGGATGATGTCACCCACCTAGACGTATGCCTCTGACAGTGCTGTGTTCAGTACTCCGAGTAGCGTGTTCTGTAATTGTGTCATACTGTCATGTGATAGGGTAGGTAGGTGTAAGGTCAATTCCCATGCCTGCCAGATGTGTGTGTGTGTGTGTGTGTGTGTGTGTGTGTGTGTGTGTGTGTGTCTATGCTCCCAGCCGCATGGGTTCGTAGGTTATGGTTTTAGACGCTTTGCAACACACATATATCCTACTGACATCTCTGTGTTTGCGGATTTTGAGACGCATCTAGTGGACTGCCTGTGTGTCTGCTGTGGTTAGCGACCTCCGTAGCATGTTCTCTACGTGCGTCCTGCTGTGGTGTGATAGGGTAGTGATGTGTAGGTTCCACTACCGGACTTGCCACATGTGTCTGTCTGTATCTCTCTCGATGTATATATATATATATATATATATATATATATATATATATATATATATATATACATATTTTATGCCCATAGCGCTGCCCTTGCATGGACAGCTGTCTGTCCCATGTATCGCATATTTGCACAGCTTACACATAGCAATGTGGTACGATGCAAATCCAAACATTGTCCATGCAACGTCCATGTTCCGGGAGGTGTTACACATCCTACAGACATCTGCTGTATATCTTGGCAGACAGCTATCCTTGCTGTACTGTCACTGTACTCGTACACGCCATAGACTTTGTGTATCATTGCCTGTTTATGGTGTGTGTAAGTCTATCTGAGCTGTGTGCATGGTCGTGTGTATGTCCCACTATAATCATCTGTGCAGGTGTCGCTAATATAAGTAATTCATGTAGACTGATGTTTAATGTGCATTTCAGCACATACCTGCGGACAGTACTGCCCCTCCTACTGCAGCACATTTCATCTTCTTGCAGTGGATAATAATGTTTCCACACACATGTATCTGTGTCTGTTCATATCACTCCACCTCAAGGAGCGTATATCTGGAGAAGGCCTTATGTGATAGTGGGACACTCAGGGCCAGTCATGACATGTTACTCTTAGAAACATTGATAGTGGGCACAGTGATATGTTATGCATGCGTATGGCATTTCTGTCTGATTTGGTGTTTTCATCGCATGTTTGTCATCAGTTATCATGAGGGTGCCGGACTGTTACTGTTACGTGGAACACAGCAAACATATGAGGCATACTTCTACACAGTCTGCGTACATCTGTGCAGTTGCAGAGTATGTGTCTGATACAACATACCTACTGTCTGACTACAATACACACACAGTGTATGGCGGCATGACAGACCACATGACATTACTTTGTATTTGCACGACACACCCACGCAGACAGTTGTATTCCTCACACAGGTCTACATCTGCTTATCCACACTAATTGTACTTTCATGTACCATATGTGTGCGTCGTATTTGCGCTTTCCGTCAGTGGCGGGGCTCACGTATGACTATGGGGGCCTGGTAATTGTTATGTTGACACGTCATGACACCCTGGGGGACACTTTACCTTTGTGTCTGATTACCTTCCACATTGACCTTCACAGGGTGTACGTTGTCATTCACATTTTCCAGGGTGTGACTTATACATGTTTGCACATTTGTCCTGCTGTCTTTCTTCTCACCTGTCCGCCTAGTATCACCGGTTCAGTACATGTATTTTGGACATGTTAGCTCCTTCATACCCTTGACCTGTTGTCATTATGTGTACACGCCCTGATGTTCGGCCTTTGCCCTTGTTACGTTTCACATAGTGATGTGCCTTCCTAGCTGATTGCTGCCTAGGCATTACGGACTGTGCGGTAGGTGATGGTGACCGCTATTTCCATTGCATGATTAGTGACACTCATAACATCCGTATTCATGGCTACACCAGTATTCGCACAACGCTCTGACTTTGTCTGGGGTATTTATAATATAGTCCCTATCTGTATTTCCTGTACTATGCCTTACTGCAGCTGTGTTATTCTGACAGTTTTCCAGTTATGGGTACCATCTTGGTCGTACGCATGTCCATCCATGGGAATCGCCTACAGGACACTGATATAGGGCTGTACATATTTCCAACCTGCTTTCCGCATTATCCGGTGGATGCTTTGCACCATTAGTGGGGATAAAGGCATGTGCTATACCCACATCCCTCCCACGGGGCGGGCCTACAGATTCTCTGCCAAACAACACCTAGGCCCATTTCTGCATACCCAGGTTCCCATGCCTGCAACCCTCTACGGTACACATTACACATGGTTAATGTGTGCGGTACTGGGATGTGGACGCACTTATATGCACTCCCCACTCTAGGGATATCTGTTCATATGTCCTGCATTTCATGGACACATGTGTCATCACCCTTGAACCTGCTTTTAGTGCATGTATAGCTGATTCGTATTTGTGGATGTCACTTCTTTTGCATCAATCGTAGCAGGTGCTGCGAATGGATACATTTTTGGAGTCCTACAATGGACACCAGTGTGCATGTTTAAAGTGTAGAACTTGCTGGACTGTCACTTTCTGGCCAGTGATTTTGACTACTGCTGTATGTTCCCCATTCATGGATGTCTGTTTGACTACCCATATTATCTATTACTTGGCATATTTATATCCATGTTTCATATATATGGGACATAGGTCTGTTGTGTGTACATATATACATGTAAACTCCTCGTTTCATACCTTGCTTTGTTAATGTCTGTGGATTACCTGTGTACACACATCTATAACCATACCATACCTTTCCACTGTACAGATACTGGCAGAGTGTACGGATGGTTGACCCTTTATCTTAGGTGTGTTTTACATTGACCTGTGTCTATCTGGCAATTTGCTGGCATTTCATGTGAGACTTACAGTGGCACCTTCTGACAAGTAGGTCAGGTTACAAATGCATACCCTTCGTCAATCCCTGCTACTAACACACCCGTTATTCTATCCACTTTCTATGTTTGTCTTAGCACATATCATGTGTTTCTCACTATTAGTACCAGTACTTTGCATGGCATTGTCCGGTTCCATACGTTCAGAGGCTGACAGTTTTGAGACATGTATAACTAACGTGGGGGAATCAGCATTAAGTTACTCTGCTGTGAGCGGATCACACACGCACAGGTGCACTTGCATTTCCTTATTGTGGGTTACGCGCAGGCGCACATGCATATCCGTATTCTGGGTTACATATGTTTATTGAGTCTGTGTGCTTACGTGGCCTGTATTAGTTGTGACAGTTCCAGTAACATATCTCTGATCCGGTTAACAGACGTATGCGGAACACACTTTCACCTTTACATATGTAACTGTCTTTGCGGCACAGACGCATTAATTACACGTTCACATTTATATGTTCTATAGTCGTAATTCAAATGGGACTGCATTCACATTGGCCGGTTGCTGTGACCACTACACGTTTGGTGTTCTGTCTCATTTATATGCATACCCATGGTACATAGCTACATTAACATATCCCCCTCCCCTGCACTCACTTACGTCACAGGCATCCATTCTCCTGCTGGGAAAAGTGTGGTACTACATGTTACACATTCCCTATTCCCTAATGCTCTTGACCCAGGATGCATATGGTGTAACTGCAGGGATATTCAGATCACAGAGGCTTATAGCCCCAACGCATACAGGTCTTTGATTGTCAGGGTGTTCCTGTGGTGCTCTGGGTTTGGTCTTGTCCGCCTAGTGTACAGAATTGCCCTGACCATGTACGAATGTCAGACGAGGCACATGGGCACGGTTTGTCCATGTTTATTATACCATAACCCTCCCATTATTCCAAACCGTGCACACTGATTGGCCAGCGTGCCCATTGTAAATCGAGTTATAGTAATGGAAAATGGTCCGGTCGCCCGGACCTATTTCCATTGGTATACCTCAGTATTTAAAACCTGTCTCGCTATGTTACATGGGTTTAACATAGCGTGACAGCTTTAAATAAGCCACGGAGATGTCCATTGCTTACTTTGAGGCAGTCTCACTATGCTACACACATTTAACATAGCGAGACAGGTTGTAAAACAAAGCAACGGGGACAGCAAGCTCTCCGTTGCTTTTTTGTAGTGTTTTGCTATGTTAACTGGGTTTAACATAGCGAGACAGTTTTGACATTAGCAATGGACATCTCGCGTAGTACATCAGCACTGCCGCGGATGCCAGACATCTGCAGATGGGCAGCAGACAGACATTATACTATGCCATTATGTAAGGGAATTAATAGTTTATTTTCTTAAATGATGTCATGGTATAATAGCAATAACCCACTTCTGGGTGTAGGTAATGCTGTATTTACCCACGGTTGCCTTTATTTGGTCCCTCGGGCTTCGCCCTCGGGACCGCACCACGCCAACCATGGGTATATCCAGCATTACCCACACCCAGGCATGGGTTATTGCTATAATATTCAATCCGTGTTTACAGACACGGGTGTTTGGACAACCGACAATAGCTTATGCTGTTGGCATACAATGATGTGGGTGGTGCCGGTTATCATATATATTCCATGTTGTGCGTTGTTCCCATTCACAATTGTCTATTCCCTGTCATCATTCATACGTGAATATTTATGTAGCACATGACTGAACTATGTATTACCTGCATGTATGCTGTGTTACAGTGAACATATGTGACGGTTGGTTACAGTATATATGTGTACGTACCTCTGTGATACTGGGGACTACCACACATCCTTCACAGCATTTCATGCATATGTACATACTATTATTCGGTGGTCTGTTGAAGGTTGTGAGAGCACCGATTACATGTGTCCCTATTTGAGCACGCATCGTGTTAGTCTTTGTCCAGCTTTTGTTGCTGTCATGGGTTGGACGGTGGTGTTGGTGTGTCATTGGGTTGTATTTATACTGCCAATACTTCAGTGGGGGGTGGGGTTGGCACTTGTTCCTCTTTGCAGGGGAGGCCCCATTATGGACATTTGTGTCCTGCATGGACACTTCACACGTGCCATATGTCCTGTGATATTAACACAGTAGTGTATTTCTTACCTTCATTACTACTTGCATGTTACAGGCATTTTGTATCTGGTACACATGACTATTATATTGGATAGCTTAAGCTATTCACATGCTATGCAATAACCGTTCATTCTGGCATATACGTGTTATTCTATCCTTTGCATTGGCTGTGGGTGTTTTACCATACAGATCCACACATATCTACGAGTGATGTCCCACCTTGACAATCTGTGCATGTGGCAACCCTGCTGGGGTGGCCTGCTTGGTGGACAGCTGTTCCGCCCTGTGTATTGTGTTTGGCATGTCCGCATAGCTAATCATCAGTACCGTGGCTGCACATACTGCTTTGTCCAGATGTGTACAGTTATGGACACCGTGGCGTGTGAACACCTATGGGGTTTTGACAGGTCAGTAACCACACGCGGGATGTACACATTCTGCCGACACATTCACATGCAGCCATTTGGATTTCAGTACCTGGGATGGGATGCTGACATATGTGGGGTACATATTTGCACACCTGTCACTGCCTAGGACAATACTTCCTACTACATATGGGGTATACCCGCTCTGTGTAGGTGTGCAGCTGGGCAAGGCTGCTAGCTGGATTAGGTGGACATTCGGACATGGGTGCGGGTTACGTGCTATGAAGGGGTTGTTGTGTATTACATTTGCATGCATGGGTTCTGCTTCTGGATATTCCGATTCGGCATATGCCATCCTATGTGTATGTGACGGTTACGTTGCTGTGTCTAGCACATTTTACTATACACATGTTTGTGTGTGTTTGGGATGTCTAGTTTCTTTATGGTTGTTATATGGCCACGACTGCCCAGCTGTGTACTATCACTACCACTGTGGGACTGCTGGTGACCATTCCCATGGGGCTAGACGTGTGTATTTGCGGCTCGCTGACATGATGCAGTACACCTCCACTGGGTATGACTGCTGACAGTGCAATACGTGACGGACCCAGTATTCCAAGTATCCTTTGTTCCATGCATGGGAGCATTTTGTACTTCGTGCATTTATGTTTGGTTCTCCATTTTGTGTGGACGGGTACTATGTTGCATACTTTGCATACGTTTCATTATCCACAGACACTGGTAGGTGCGGTTACTATTGCAGGCGGCCTGTAAGAGTCAGCACTTTAGGTTGCTCATTGCCTGCCGACTTGGCCACGCCTACGAGTGCAACCTAGTTAGGCTCCCTGGACTCGCGCACGTGCCCTATGCACGTGGTTGTGGTTGCAGCGCACACTCATTACTATGCATGTGGTGCTGCTACGCCAGTTATACGCTGCACGGCCGGCACAAGCCTTATACCGGCCTTGCGCCGAGCTTCATGAATCTGGGGGAATGTCTTATTTCATCCTCACAAGTTTTTAAAAAAATTTGAACTGTGGGGTGCATAACTGGTACAAAAGTACTCGGATGTTTCATAACATTAGTATAATGGCTGTTTCCCCTAAACATGTTATTCAAAATAACATTCCGCCCAAACATGTGCAAATCCATTATAACTTCACTTAATACTGACGCCCTACTGGGTACAAATGATAATCCTTTACCTAAAACATTGAAATACCTCTTTGGACATCACGCAGGCCTGTAAGCTCTATGGTGGGTGTGATAACTGTGTAATACTATAGTGTGTAAGACTCAGCAATAAAATAACCCAACCCATAAAAAATGCTGTGATGCATTTTTTATGGGTTGGGTTATTTTATTGCTGAGTCTTATGATTGGCCCTTTGACATTCTATCTCTTTATGACAGGTTAGTATTTTTTTTGAATTACAGAATATTAAGTGTGTACAATTGATTACATTGCATTTATGTATTAGTTTCTGAAGAAGTCTTATCCATCAATAAAAGATGAAAGTGCTAAAACACTAGTTCATCCTACGTGCTTTATTTTTTTGTTTTATAGATCAAGGGTCATTTCTCATGGTCAGGGTGTTTTAAGTTATTTTATTATATCTATATATATCTATATATATAAATATATAAATATATATATATATATATATATATATATATATATATATATATATATATATATATATAGGAGCACTACAGAATCCTGAAAGCCCAACATCCTGAAGCCCAAAATCCTGAGACCAAAATTCTGAAAGTTCAAAATACTGAAAACACAAAATACTGAAAACTCAAAATCCTGAAAACACACAGGATATCAACACTTACTATATTCCATCACAATACAGAAACAAATAAAACACAAACTATATTACTGTTCTCCAAGTATAAGCAGGGGGCAGGCCCTCCCCTGCACCCCCCACACCCCCTGCTACTTGAATATATCAACTCCAAGATTGCATTTAGTGTAGTGAAGTGCAATCTTGGAGTTGATATATTTAAGTAGCAGGGGTTGTGGGGAGTGCAGGGGGGCTTGACCCCTGAATATATTTGAAGGTCAAAATGTTTCTGTATGTACTTGTGCTGGAATATAGTAAGTGTTGGTATCATGTGTGTTTTCAGTATTTTGAGTTTTCAGTATTTTGAGCTTTTAGTATTTTGAACTTTCAGGATTTTGGTCTCAGGATTTTGGGCTTTCAGGATTCTGTAGCACTCGTATATATGTGTATATATATATATATATATATATATATATATATATATATATATATATATATATATATATATATATATATATATATATATATATATATATATATATATCCTTACGTGTAAACATGAGTGCTGTATTTATCTTCCCAGACGTATCCCAAAATATTTATCTGATATGTGTTTATACAGATATAACAACATACTGATTCAACAATATTTTCACTAACAAGTACTATACAATTGCAGAAGTCAAATAAGTTGTGCACTACTATTCAATATGTGTACTGACAGATATATTGAAAAAACAGCAAACTTCTTCATAGCTGTGATGGCTTAGTGGTTTACTGCTGTGACTGCAGTGTAGAGGGTCCTGAATTCAAGACTTGCAAGGGCTGTTTATTTTGTTGCTAGGCAAAACAAGGACTGTTGGATACAGAGTGGTTAAGGCAATTTTGAGCAGCTTTACGTGGGTTTGCACAGGTTTGCGTGATGGTAAGTGGTGCTAACATATGGTTAAACGAATATGCACTTACACTATGTACGCTGTGTTTACCAGTGCACAAATCTGCTTAGCATTTACATTTATACAATGCTTACACCTGCTAAGCATATCTCAGCCCTGGTAGCCAGTGATCGCATTCCAGTCTGATAAAATAGCAGGGTGATGACATTAATAAGTGTATTTAATTCCATGTACATAACATGCTTCTATGTGATGTCATTACAGTAGGAAGGGATGTGAGTCTACTGACTGGGACACCTGAGTATATATGGCTTGTACAACACTCTTTTCCATTTGAGTATGTTTCATACATGAGTAGTATCCCAAGTTATATGCAGTCACATTGGCATGTAGTGTATCATTACATTACTACTGTTAACAGTGCTTTCCCAGGTAAGAGTAGATTGCAGATTTTATTACTGGAACCAAATACCCCTGCATGCAAAGATGGACTCTGAGTCCTGACTACTATGTTCTTGGTATGTGAGCTGTGTGTCATTAAGTATTTGCTACTGGATATTGATCTGACATGTGGATATTAACTGTAGACTACTGTGTGTATAGGACATGTCATTGAGGGCTGCTGTCATGTAGTAATGGCATACCTATCAGTGTTAGATGTCTATCTGTCAAAACATTCATACTAATGCATAACCAGTTGGCTAACTGATGTCTGTCTGTCTTCTGTACAGATGTGCAGATGTTAGGTATCCATCTTGGCTGCTTACATACAATCTATGCTTGACTGACAGTGACATATCTTCCCAGCTGTGTTATGAATGCCACAGCTAGGAAACCCCACCCTGTATGCACCACATGCCATGGATACCTCAACTACACTACTACAGTCAACAGAACATGGTTGGGTACAGGTCTACAAGACAGACACTGAACATGATATGTAATATATGTTGCATACATGTCAATTGGAGCACCTCACTGGCCCTCTGCAAGAGGCAACCAGATGATTGGATGTTGCATTTAGCTCTCACCATGAGGATCACTCAAGTGGCATCAGTTGATAGATCGCCTGCTGACAAATGGCAGGTGGCATGATACCACTGTACCTGCATCCCCTACTCTTCTCATCTCTCCATGGACAATATCCTGGTACACACTTAGGAAAACCTGCACCTATGGACCCCAGTACTGACATGTGTCAGTGTGCATTACTAAGAATAACAGTGTCTGTGTATTTGTAAACCTGCAGTTGATAATACCGTGAGGGCATTCTCACCCACTACACCCCCATTGCCATAATTAGAAATGGCTGCTGCTGTAATGGACATTACATGTACCTTGTTACACCCTTCACCCTATGAGCTACCTGGAGCTTACAGTACCAGCACATCACTGGGTAGATAGGCATGGGTTACCCTCTGAGTCCTGGCAAGTGTGTATATGTGTGCAAGTGTGTATATTTGTAGGATACAGCATTCTGAGGCCACATTCTCCTAATACAATACACCTTGCTATACAGTATAAGGGATAGTGATGTTGCTGACCATAGGAGAGCAGTGATAAACCATCACCCTACTATCCCTCTGGCATGTGCAATAGATGCATATCCTTGTAGTAGCATTCTTGAGATAGACAAAGGGTTGTATTACAGTCCTGGTCAATGTGTGATTGTGGGTTTTATCATGGGTTTATCATTGTGGGTTTTAGCCATTATCATGGCTTTCCGTGAGTAAAATATCCATTGTGAGGTGTGGGTGCTGGGTATACTGTCTTTATACTATGGTACCCCCAGTATATGTCCCAAGGTCCACTGTGTGTGTAACACTGTCACCATCAACCATACAAGTAACTGATTACACTAGCCAACCCAATGATGCATGTGCTGTGTACAAATTATCTGTAACAGAATGAACTCACTGACAAGGCAGTTAGCACTGATAAACCCAGGTCTCTCAGATGTGTCTGTGACTATGTGTTTGTCAGTGTATATAACAGTATGTCATACTATGTATTGTTCATAAACAACCATTACATCCCCCATTACCATACTGTACAAGGCCAGGTGATGTTCTTCACTTAACAAGTACCCTGGGACACATGTCATCCTAAAAGCTGTGTGGTGTGTGCAATTAAGAGCACAGACATTAGTAGCAATAAGTACCTTGGTAGGGGTTCTACTCTCAGTGTTGTCAAATAAAAGTGTGTGTGTGTGTGTGTGTGTGTGTGTGTGTGTGTGTGTGTGTGTGAAGGGATCTACTTCAGTTTGCAGAAAATATATGTCCCAGGAGCTCATCTGTCCTAGAACTGACTGGCAAATGCTGACATTTCAAAGGTATCATCGTGTGGAAATTCATTCCATCAAAACTAGTAGTAGATGTGTAAATGACCTCTTCCCCACTGTATAGCTGTACAGCAATACTGGGGTCAGTATATATAGTTGGGTGTGACACAGCCACCATCATTGGAGTTATTGTTGTGTGTATCTCTCCGCTTAGTCAGCTGAATACTGTACAGTTCTTGTTAACAGGATAAGTAGTTGTCAATCACACTGTCTGAGGTTCTACAGCACTCTACACCCTCCAAAGGGTAGGATTGTGCCACCCACATCAGCACACCTATGTTTACCAAGTTGAGGATTGCACTACATTGGGGAATGGGACATATACCCTGCCAGTACCATCGTCAATGACATTAAACTAGGAGACTGATCATTTCCTGATGTGATGTTGTGCCTATTCTGTCTTGGTGGAATTACATAGGCTAAAATGGGTTCCCTGCAAAAGTACATACATTCATGTGTACAGTATTTTCTGTGTATTGCATCAATACCAAAGCCTCTGTGTGTGTGTGTGTGTTATACACAAACATGTGTTGTGTACCACCCAATACACTTACCATTGTCCACTGTAGAAGGGCTGCTGACATCAGCCACCATGCACTCATCTGTATACAGCCCTCAGACCTATCAGCCATGTGGCACATGCAGTAACTGTTATACAGACCTGTGACTTGTGTTCAGCTGTACACAGGATATGGCACAGTCAAGGTGTCACCACAGTGCTATACCCCTTGTAGGAAACGACATCAGACCAACATCCTGCTGACACATCGACAACTACAACACAAATGAAATACATTATGGAGACCGCAATCAGTCAGTGTTAATAGCAGCTATAATGTATCATGGCTGGACAGCTACACATCCTGACATGTAAGCATTAACTTTAGCGCTGAAAACATTTTCATAGGTCCATAGGTTTCATAGGTTGGTACTAGGCTATCGACCCTAGGGCCTGTACAAGCCTAGCCATAACAATTCCCTGACTATTTCTTCCTACAATATTTGCTTCCCTGGACCCTTGTCTAGCAGGGCAACTGACATGATCCTTGGGGGAATTTTCCTATCTCCCATCCAGTTGTCAAGGTTCCTTTTGAAGAGGGCCAAGGAGATGCTCTGCTTGACATGTATGGGTAAATAGCTTCATAGGTTCATAGATTAGTACTAAGCTAACTGCCCTTGTGAGCCATTTTAAGCCTAGCCTATTATCCCTTGTGAGACTCAAACCCTGCACCTTGTGTTTGTAAGGCAAACATCTTAACCACTGGGCCAGTCTATTCAGAGTATGGGGAGACTATGGGTCAGGAACCTATCCCTCCAGCATGTTATGTTCATTGTAATGACAAGGTTTAGGTCCCTGGAGTGTGTGGCTCTGATGGATTGAGATTTCTTTAAGTGTAGCATGTCCAACAGCTCTGGGTTTGATATGGCCTTGTATGTTAAGCAGAGATTGCCTTTGAGTAGACGATATGTGATAGAGTATAGCTGGAGTTTTTTTAGTCAGTCAGCATAGTGCATCTGCTTTAGGCCTTTGATTCTTTTAGTGAGGTGTTTCTGTGGACTTTATAGTTGTTGCAGATGTCCTGTGAGGTACATACCAAATGGGGCATTGTACTCTATGATGGGTCTAATGAGGGATGAGTACAGTGGGACAATGACCTCCTTTTTTCTGGATGAAAAGCCCTTAGTGATGAGGTGTGCCACATAGAAGGATTTCCTGACTGTTGTGGCGATGTGATTATCAAAGGTGAGACCACTGTCCACCTGTGTTCCTAAGACTCTTATCACACTTTCAGTGTTTACTACACTGCCACCTATGTGATAATTCATGGGTACATGTTTTTTCTGAAAGGGAATAACTATACACTTCTTGGCATTGAGCTTGAGCCCATGACTCTGGCACCAAGCATCTGATTCTGTAAGGCCCTTTTGTAGAATATCCACATCATTTGGGATTCAATAATGGCTCCCAGTTTGCAGTCATCTGCAAACTTTGTTAGCCAGAGTCCTTCAGTGTTGGCCTGTACTTTAGAGAATTAAATGCCAAAAAAGAGCGGTCTCAGGACTGAACCTTGAAGTGCTCCACTTGTCACTTGTCTGGAGTTGGATTTGGAGTCAGCAACCTTTACAGTGTGGCTTCTGTCAGTAAGCCAGTTGGCAAACCATCAAGTGACGTAGGGATTAATGCCCAGCTTAGTAAGTTTATCTATGATTCCAGAGTGGGGGATGGTGTCAGAGGCCTTGGCGAGGTTCAGATAGGTTGTGTGGACTGCCTTACCCTCGTGCACGGCTCTGAAGACTGATTCGAAGAAGCCAATCAGGTTCAGGAGACATGATCAGCCCTTCATGAACCCAAACTGGGAGGGGTCCAGTGTTTGCAGGTTGCCATTGTCTTTGTACATTCCATGGCCTTGCAGATCAGACTTGTCTTACTGATGGGACAGTAATTCCCAGGATCCAAGGTGGATCCCCCCTTGTGGAGTGGGATAACTGTAGCTATGCACCCCTCAGTTTGTACAAAGCCTGAGGTGAGGCTATGATTAAACATGACACTTAGGTGAGGTGCCAGTTCATTTTGTAGTTCATGTACTACCCAGTCCTGAATGTTGTCTGGTCCCATGGATGCTGTATTCTTAGCTTTGGAGAGTGCAGTTTTTTGCCTGTGTGGCCGATATTATCAGAATTTGACAATCTTTCTGTATTGAGATGGGCCCTTTAGGGGGTAAGAGGCTGGGTGAAGTTGGCACTGAATCGATCTGCCAGGATTTCGGCAATGTCATTGGAATCAGTATATTTAATGTCATTTTGTTGTAGCTCGGAGCAGATCTGAGCATTGCCATTTAGATTCTTGGCATAGCTATAGAATGCCTTGTGGTTGTCTTTGGAATCTTTGGCAATTTTATTTTTGTAACTAGCTTTGGAGGATTCTATGAGAGATGTCAGCTTCTTACTGAGTCAGGTAAGGGAGTTTTTTGCATCCTGGGATTTTCCTCTTTTCTGCAACAGTTTCTTCCTTCTGTTGTATAGTTTGTTTATGACAGAGGAACACCAGATTGGCTTCCTTTTTATGTGGATTGAGAGCATATTTGTTCTATTTGGATGGCACAATTCATGCATGAGTGGATGTGCTCGTACAGTGCTTTAGTATAGGTTTCGGAAGTCAAACTTTCAGTTCCCGTCTGCATGGGTGTCATGAAGTTTGTCACTTCTGACTTGAGTAGGATGAAGTTGGCATTGGAGAAGTTGTTTACAGATGTTTCCTTACTGGGGAGGTGGGGTGGGATCCGGATGTCAAAGGTGATTAGCTTTTGGTCAGACCTAACCAATGAGGGGATGACCACTGGTGTGGAGCATTGATTTCCCATGTTGGTAATGACCAGGTCCAGGATATTGGAACCCCTGGTGGGACTGTGGATTAGTTGATTCAGGGTATTGGAATTTATGAATTTCAAGAACCACTGGGCAAAGGTATTGGTGCATAAGTAGTTTTCCCAGTTAATGGCAGGGTAGTTAAAATCACCTAGTATTAGGGTGTTTGCTTGTATCTTAATATTTTCCAGTATGTTTAGAAAGGTGTAATGAGAATGTTGGGGCATGGTAGGGGATCTGTAGCAAGGTACAATTTGGATTGCAGTCTTACCTAGTGTTAGTTGCATGTGGAGAATTTTGGATGCATTGTGTTGGGCAACTAGCCTGGATGTGTGAATTTCCTTGGTGAATATGGACACTCCTCCACCTTTAGTGTTTCGGTCCTGGTTTGGTGGCCAAAATGTGTGGTAAGAGTTGTTGCCTGGTATTGCAGGGTTGCTCTCTGGAGCCTTGAACCAGGTCTCAGTTACTGCACAGATATCGATGTTCTTCATTTTTAGGAGTGCCTCGAGAGAGTGCATGTTGAGGTTTAGATGTCTAGCATTGTGTAGCATTACCTTCAGATTTTGCATACTTGTACCTGTTACAGTGGTGGTTTTGTGCTTTGATCCTTGCATAAAAAGGCACTATAGAACCTTAACCAGTAACCTGAATCCCAGGGGCAACAGATGCAGACCATCTCTGTCAAAGCATTGTGGTTTGTCGATCACGTCCCAAGCTGACAGATACTGGAGCCCCTTGGAATGACATCAGATGCTTAGCCAATTGTTGAAGTCAATCATTTTGTCCTTATACTGTGGTATCATTCTGGACGAAGGTAGGATGCTATTCAGAGCTAGGTTTATACCTATCTGGGCCACATAATCTGAGAGCTTTTCCATGTCTCTTTTCATGTAGTCCAGGGAATTATGTCTCAAGGCATTCACTCCAACATGGACAATGACAGAGTCTTATTTGTCCTTGCTGTGGAGTGACTTGAGTGCATGCATTATGTGGTGTCATTCAATCCAACATGGACAATGACAGAGTCGTATTTGTACTTGCTGTAGAGTGCCTTGAGTGCATGCATTATGTGGTGGATCCTGGTACCTGACATGCAGCTGACTGTAATTTTCTCCTTGTTCAGCCTGGTGAGTGGGACATCAGTGTGCCTGACTATACAGTCACCTATGACTAAAGTGTTGGGTAAGTTTTCTTGCCTTAGGGGCTGTTGTTGGGTGGCATACTGGTGTTGTGAGTTATGTGATGCTTTGGTTGTGATTGGTGTTGGCGTTTCAGCTTCAGAGGTCCTTGATGCTTGGGCAGGTTCATGTTAAGGTTCTCTGCATATGTGGGTTTAGTGTTGCTATGTGTGGGTGTTGGTAGTGAGAGTTTTGAAGGGCTATGTGTTACTTGAGGTGTAGTATGGGTGTTAACCTTCTCCTCTTGATTGTCTAGCACAATCGTGGCTGGAGAGAGCTTTGCTTCCTGTTTGGCTATGTAAGTGCATCTCTCGCAGGTTGTAGTGGTTGGTGGTAGGAGGAGAGGGTTGTCTGTGTACATGAGGCAATTGCCCCAATGTGCCCACATTCACCAGGTGGACAGGAGAAATCACCAAAAGCTGACCCTTGGACATGCCTGGTTAGATGCTTTTTGTCTTTCTTTTTTTTTTTTTTTTTTGTAAAGTACACAAGCTGTTTTCCATTACCTTGGCAAGGTACTTTGCAATTATAGGCTGTTAAGTGCCTATGATTAATTTCTCCTTTTTAACAAGGAGAGTTGAGTGCTTGTATCAGTTTAAGGCTTCCTAGTGCTTTCCAGAAGGTTTTAGAGCAAGAGCTAGTCACAGGGACTCCAACCAGAAACAGTTAGGAATCACTGTACTCTGCTCCTACTCTCACCAGGATCAGAATATAAGCACAAATTCCAAGTTGTCACCTATAAAGCTTTCCGGTGATCAGCAGTCTCCAGGAAATAATGTAAATGCACTCTTCTCACCTGGAGAAAACAGAGCACTAATCCCAAGAAGACTACTGAGAGGCAGAATGTGGGCTCTCCAATAACTGGTGGTCTTGCAATAGATTCTTAAAGGTAAGATGAAAAAAATGTTTATCCTAAACACTGCAGTGTGCAGTAGAGGAATTAAATGTGAAAGTAGGTAACTAAAGTTTTACTTGTCTAAAAAGTTACGTTTTAGTGGATAGTCATTATTTTTAGAACAGCAAGATAGATTGAAAGGGGGTGGTCACTTTTGTATTCTGGTACAATGGAATACAGTTGGATGGCCAATAAAATTTAAATATTTGAAGGGGAGTGACTTTACAAAATGACAATTTTGTGTTTACTCACACAAACCAGTAAAAGCAGAGAGGAAGTGAGATATATGGTCAAATTAACATAAGGGGCAGGCAACTACAAAGACAGTGGTGTTTAAGAACACAGCAGTAACTGGGTGGGAGAGTGGGAAAATTATTTCTGCCTGACTCACAAGAGACAGAGCTGTGGTCTCATTTCAAGTTTTAATATGCAATTAAAAGCAGAATACAAGTAAAACACAAGGCAAAGAAAACAAATCACAGTATTCAAAATAGAAAAAGAACAATAAAGTAATACAAACTACAACAAATAAAAAGCAAACTAACCTTTTCCTCACAGCAAAGTGTAGTAGAGTCTGGGTGAGCCTTTCTAGTAAAGCTTGGAAATGTTTTATTTTGCATCTTAAATAAAAGGTCTAGTTCCTAGCGCCACCCCCTTAGTTCACAGATGATTAACCTTAACTGACCTCTTCTATCGTATGTTTGAGTCTTTAATTGACCTATTCCAATTTCTGCCTGACTCACAAGAGACATAGCTGTGGTCTCTTTTCAAGTTTTAATATATGTTGCACAGCATTACATTGGTGCACCTTAGTACATTCACCCTGTGCATCAGAACCATATTAGCCTGTCCCTGCATCGATGTTATGGATGACAGGGTTGTGGCACAGGTATCATCATATGCACAAGGTATGTTGTGGGTTTCCCAGAGACCTATTCTGAGCAATTTGGTTGACATTTTGTGTGTGTGCTGTGGGTTTCATTATTAATTGGGCTGTGCAGATGTGGTATGTGTAGGTATGTGGTTGCCCTAGCTGTGTTGGTGATGTGTGTGTGTATGCATGCACACAGTTCTGCCATGTGGCTGCCCTATAGAGGGGTCTGTTGGACAGCTGCAGACCATACCTGGCAGGGTGTGCAGTTCACCGTCTCTGGTCATGGACATGAGAACTGTGCCTGCCAGGGGTTCCACAGGCACTACCAGGTACAAGGCCAGATATGGTACTCTCCTCTAATGATGACAAATGTCTGCTGGATCCAGGTCCTACTTGGGACCAGCCAGGGCCACATGCACATGACCTGCTATGTTGTGGTGTGGACAGCATACCCCCTGCATTGCTGGTACTGCCATTACGGGAGTGGCTCTGACTTGTTGCGGGTCCATGTTGACCTCCACCTGTTGGTGTTGCTGACCTACGTCCATGTGGCTGTCGCACTACTCCCACCATATGCTCAAGCACAGACATTGCACAGTCAAGGATTCTCACCATCTCATCCAACCATCTATCTAGGACCTCTGCAAAATAACGGTGGGCGCCTGCAAGATCACGGATGTTGTCAATAACAACAGAATGAATAGCCCTCTGGAGCCTTAGACCCTGTCTGATATAATATTCCATATGTGCCTGTGCCACCATGATGGCCTGAAACATGCATCTGGTGACACCCGCTGTGGCACTTCTGCCAGGGGCATGATGACCAGCAGCCCTCCTGCGAGCACCTGTGTACATCTGCCTGTGTGGTACCTCACCGTTCATCCAGCTATGGCTGCTGTGTCCAGACACACTTGCCATAATCACCACACTGTCCTGTCCCATGCCCACACCTGCCAACTGTCCCTCATCTATGGCCACTGGTAATGGGGTATGTATAGGCAATGTAACTGTGTGTGGGGATGAAGTTGATAACAGTGGGATGTCAACCGATGGCACAGCTTCAGCACCTGACAAACTTGCCTGTGCCTCACCATACCTATCATCATTGTCAGAGTCTGTATGGACACTAACATCAGTTTTCCTGCAGGAGGGACCCTGACCCACCTTGCCACCTGTGAGTGGAAAACAAGAAACACACTTTAAGACCTGTATGTCATTGCTTAACTGTACACACACTCACACACACACACCACACACACACACACACACACTTACAGGTGAGGTTGCACAAATATATTACACACAGTCCTCTAATTACCAAACTGTCAACTTGCATGACATATGGCACTCAACAGCATGCACTGCAGCTATAGTCAATCCCTGTTATGAACATTATGCATCTCTGTGATGCATGAGTTGTGTTAGTAGGTGATGCCCCTTCCCTTGAAACACACTGCACCCATGTACAGTAATGCTGTGCACCTGTTCAGTACCCTGGCATGTACTGTGCACCATACCTCACAGGTGTACACACCATTGCTGAATGTGTATATGTGTGTCAGTTATGTTTGCTCTGCTGCTCACAGCCCGTATGTGTTTGTCCAACACATACCTGGGATGATATGAGGACAGATGTCAATAGTGAATGCCTGGTATCTGAGCTGCAGATCTCATCATCAGTTGTGCATGTATGAGCAATAAAATACAATTACACTGACAACCTTCAAAGCTTATTTTGGCTATGAGGACTGTACACAACCTTATTGACATGGCAAACTCTATCCTAGTATGCCATGGGGACACAGTACTGCATATGTTAACATTACATAAACCTGATATATGACATATGACCCATGCAATCAAATGCAGTATCAAACAAATGTGTTAGTTGTGCAGATGCTGATTGAGATTCATACAATATGTGGGTGCATAAGTGTGCATACCCTTAACATGATGATTTGTTGCATCAACTGTTAAGTGCACTACAGCAGTCAGTATTCCTGGAAGGGGTATACTAGCATGGCCCATCTGCACTTGCCAGTATTTGGTCACTCCACCCTTCAAATGTCTCCCAACTCTGCCAGATTGCATGGTCAACTCATGTGCACAGACCTTGGAGGTCACACAGTGTCTTCATTATTGCTGTGGATTCTGTGTAATGTCTGCCACAATTCATAACCTTGACTGTGTGCAGATATAGCCATTCTTAGTGAGCTTTGGATGTCTGATTCAGTTCACAGTTGTGTTTCAGGATTGCACCCCTCCCTATCCTCAGCCTTTTTGCAGATGCTTGACAACTATGAGCCACACATGCGTGTCATTTTGCAGTGGCCCAAATTCATAACACCATGTGTACTGGCCTAGTCCCTGCTAAAGAATGGAAAACATACAGGTGTACATTGGCACCAGAATGTACAGAATGGGATGGTGGGCTTGAGGTGGAGTGAGGTGTTGCTTGTACAGCACATATATCTTTATTAATACTGTCTGTAGGTTTCGAACTTGGTCTTGGTACACCATTACACATTGCAACACATGCCTTTGGGGGACTTTTGATGTTATGCATATGCTACCTGTAGAGAGCCCTGGATGATGTTTCTTGTGTAACAACTTTCCCATTTGATTATCCTAACCCATAGGCCACACGTATGCAGAGTCAAGGCGACTGTGAACACGGGTACTGTGCAGCCAGCACTTGCTAGACATTCCTGGAAATCCCTCAGTGTTGCAGCATGTATTTAGGCAGCCTCCACGACCAGTTTGCAACATGTGTCATCATCTGTCTTGGATGGACATCTGTTTATTTTCTCCATTAATGTCGTCCCATACTTCCTCATCATATACATGACTGTATGCGCTGTTTGCCATGGTATATGCAATGGTGAGGTAAGGCTACATCTCCCAGTCCTGAGTGCTACCTTTTGGATATGGGATCCATTCCATGGTTTGTAAGATGTGTGCAAGCCACAACTGCCTCTGTTGCAGGTGAGTGGGTAAATGTCATGGGCATACATCTTGGACAGCAGACCATTTCTTGCTGTGACTTTGAGGACCTGTACTTGATGGAAGGTGCATATTCATGAAGAGTGAATGCTGTCAGTACCTCAAAAGCTGCTTCCACAATATGTTATTTGGAGTGTGTGCACACACATGTTTCCAGTGTTTGTTAAGGTATGTATTCCCCATATTTGCTGTCCTAACATAGGATTCTATATTACACATTCATTGCTCATGTTAGGATCACATTACAGGTTGTAAGGGTTGTGGAATGTGGCATTGTGATGTGCTGTTGTTTAGATATGTAACAGTTGTCATTCTAATAGTGGTATATGCACTGTTGTAGCCACTGTATAATGGTAATGTTTCAGACATGTGTCATCATCTGTCTTATTTTCTCCATTAATGTCGTCCCATACTTCCTCATCATATACATGACTGTATGTATCATTTACCTATAGACACTGGATCCTACCCAGTTCGGCTTTGTTAAGGGCAGATCCTGCCACTTAAACCTGGTTGATTTCTTTGAAACAGTCACCAAGGCCATTGATGAGGGGAAGGTGGTCCACACAGCCTACCTGGACCTCGCAAAAGCCTTTGATACAATACCCCACTCGGGCATTATAGATAAGCTCACCAGCTTAAATATAAACCCCTATGTCACTAGATGGATTGCAAACTGGCTCAAGGACAGAACCCACATGGTTAGAATTGCTGGAGCCATGTCAGACTCCAAACCAGTTACAAGTGGTGTCCCACAAAGCTCAGTCCTGGGACCTCTCTTGTTTGGTATATATTTCTCGGAGGTACAGGCCAACACGGAAGGACTGTGGCTGACCAAGTTCGCAGATGACTGCAAACTGGGTGCCATAATCGACTCTCCAGCTGACACAAGCATCCCCCAAAAGGGCCTCATAGAAACAGACAACTGGTATCAGAGCCATGGCCTCAAGCTAAATGCCAAAAAGTGTATAGTCATCCCATTTGGCAAAAACAAAGTGCCCACAAATTACCACATAGGTGGTAATCCATTAAGTACAGAAGAAGTAATTAGGGACCTGGGGACCCAAGTTGATAGCAATCTCTCATTTGACAACCACGTGGCCAAAGTGGTTAGAAAAACATTTTATATAGCCCATCTAATCATGAAGGGATTCACATCTAGATCAGGGGAGGTCATCGTGCCTCTTTACTCATCCCTCATCAGGCCCATAATTGAGTACAATGCCCGTTTTGGGATGTACCTTACCAGACACCTGCAGCAACTGGAAAGACCCCAAAAGTACCTCACCAAGAGGATCAAAGGGCTCAAACAGATGCCATATGCTGCCCGGTTAAACAAATTCCAGCTCTACTCAGTGGCATACCGCCTGTTCAGAGGCGATCTGTGCCTGATGTATAAAGCCATGTCCAACAGAATTAATGGACATGCTGTACCTCAGAAAATCCAAATCCCATCGAGCTACACGCTCGAGAGACTTGAACCTCAGCACTGAAATAAATAGGACATGCTGGAGGGACAGATTCATAACCCAGAGGCTCCCTTCACTCTGGAATAAAATCCCAGTCCAGGTTAGGCAGAGTCCCTCATTGACTCTCTTCAAGTGGAATCTTGATAAGTGGATGGGAGATCATAGGTTTACCCCGGGTATCACTTCTGTGTCACTGTTAGTCAGAGGCACAGTATACTAACCTCAAAAAAGGGCATAGCAAAATAAATTTAAAATGGGTGGCGAAAGCCAAACACATTCTGGCTAGGCTTATAAATGCCCTAGGGCAGATAGCCTAGTATGAACCTATGAACCTATGAACATGTTCCTACTGTAGACCATGTGTCCCACCATTATGTTCATCTCTGTGCACACATCTTGCAATGACAGGTTGTTAGTTATATTGCAGGACTCTTACATATCCTTCACATATGCCACCATGGTGACCACTGTGGTGCAGTGCAGTTAACAGCAACAATAAGTGAACATGTACAGCATGCGTTATGGGTAGGTGTGTTAAATGTGTGCATGACAAATACCACGACCATAACATGGCCGGTGTATTGGCAAACCTGGACAAAAAACACCATATTCACCAGCTACAGGCTGCTGCCCCAGAGATATACCAGAGGGACCTACATAGTTGTGTGAGAGATGTGATGTCAGTAACCACACTTGTGGCATTGGTACAAGGTGGGAGCAGCATTGCAGTACATCAACAGTACAAACCGACAATACTACAGATTATGCACATCTGTTCATTACTACACTGCAGCAACAGACTATATATATTTTATCTCATATATGCATGATGAAACTTTACAGATGCAGATGGATAAGTAACAGTGGTGTACTGATGTGCCCTGTTGCCTTACCTGCACACTTCTTCTCCATTATATGGGTAGCACCCACCTCCCCAATGCTATCAGCTGGTTCTCGGCTTTGCTTGAGGGCAGGTGCCCCGAGGCTGGCGAGGAGCTCCTCAGCATGTGTCGGTGAGGGGCTGGATGGCATGACCCCCACCTGTGCTTAGCTGGTCCCGCCTAACTGCAGCAGCACGCTGACGGGCATGGCAGAGGAGGCCAGTGCAGTGATGTCACACCTGCTCATAACTGCAGTTACGCAGGCCAACATCATTTACCCTGTGGATGAGCTCGTTCCACAGAGCAGTCCTCTCCTGCAGATCATGGGCTGCATGGCCAAAGAGGGTTTGGTGGTGTTTCACCAAGTAGTTAATTATAACATCATTTTTCTGGGGGGAATACACTGGAAGGCACTCTCTAGACATGGTACCTGAGAGAAATAAAGAGGAAAAAAAGGTCTGAGGACCTCATAGTGCAAGGATATAATAGTTGTCAATTGACATCTCTGTCTGCCCCCACCAGCTGTATAGTACTTCCAATTACCAATGTCATGGCAACCCACTACTATAAATTACTACAGCATGTGGGCATGGTCCCTTTACCTTTCTTGTATTGAAGACATCCTTCCTGTGTGTGGGCAGCAGTGTTACTGACAGTAGGTAGCAATACCTCTTACAACAGGACTTGCAGACACAGGCCAACTACATATTAGTATAAGGTTCCAGACCTATGGACAGTGTGAGTATTGCTGTTATATGCATTGAACACTACTAGTTTTACAGGGTGTGTGTGTACATGCTAGCTTTGCATGGAATGCAGTCTGTCTACACAGCTCTCAACTGTGGGTCTATCCACATTATGGCCAGAGGATTGGCTGTTATGTATTATCTGTTCACCACACAGGTCTTGTCTCTGACATATCAGTAACATTCTCTCTGTTGATTGCTATCAGTACATGGCTGCATCCGTTTGTGTTTCTGAAGTCATATTCCTGAGTAAGGGTATGTTGCAAGCAATCCTGTAACACCTGCAACTTTCTCAGTGTATAACAACAATATTGCAAATATTGCCTTGCATTCCAGCCTCTGTCCTCCACCTATATACCAGGCTTTGTCCAGATGTCATGCAGTAAGAGGTTGTTAAGTAGTGGCCTACCATTATTTAGTGCTGCTATTCCTTCTATCATTCCAGTGATGTTGTGGACTCCCACACAAATTGTGGGGTAGGGTTCATATATATGAGGGCTACAGTTGGACAAAAAGTGTGTGACCTTGTACAGTCCTGAGGTCAGTGTATGTAAAACACTATTATATGCCCTTGTAAGACATTTTATGAGGAAGGGGTATGAATCATTTTTAGAAAATATGAAGTTCCACAACCACTGCACCACTATTCACCAAAGCAACGAAGTTCACTTATGAAAACCAATTTATTGTTACAAAAAACAGACTTAGCACTTTCACCATTAAAATGGCATCCTCAGAGTCATTTAAAACACTAAAAACTTGCACATTATATATCCACACACCCCACTGATTAGTCATGACATCATAATTAGTTAATTAAAATTGGTTAAAATGAAACTCAAAAAGCTTGTTTTTGACAACTAAAAATGCTTGTAGTGTGCAAAAACAAAGCATTGTGTACATCTTTTTTCTTGATTGACCTAGTGTGTTCCATAATCCTGTCCTTGAGCTTTCGCGTGGTCATTCCTACATAGAAAGCATCACAGGACATGCAAGAAGCCACATAAACTAAATTCTTGGTGTTGCAACTACAAATTCCTGGACAAGCTATAGTTCTTCCAAAACCAAGTACACAAATGTAGGCCCCTTCATAATAAATCTACAACATTTACAAGATCCACATTTGGTCATTCTAGATTTGACATACCTACCATCCTTCTCCAAAATTGTTTTAACATTTTTTCTTTTACTGAAAACAATCAGCGGCTTGTCACCAATCACCCTTTTTGTGTCAATACTAAGTGCGTTAATCCACGCACTCCTCAAACAAGCACCAATTTCATCTGATTTGTCATTAAATTTCAAAATAAAGGCTGAACCATCCATCCTATTGTCTCCTTTGGTCCCCTTTGCAACCATCAAGTCAGAATCAACAATTGTTCTAAGAATTGGCGAATAAATAGACCTTCTCTTTTTATACACTTCCCTTTTGATTCTCAACAATAACTCCAAAGGGTAACCTTGGTCCAATAACAGACCAATCAGTTTGTAGATTTCTTTCCTAAATACCTCGTCATCGCTGACAAGTCTGGAAATATGCACCATTTGGCCCTTAGCCACCCCTTGTCTCTGGTGAAAGGGGTGACAACTCCCAAAGTGCAACAGTGAGTTCGAGTAACTGTCTTTCCTAAAGATGGTACTCGTTAAGCCAGATGATTCTTTGACTAAGGTAATATCTATCTTAGTCAAAGAATCATCTGGCTAAGACAATCTATATTTATATATATTTATATTTATAAATGTGTATTGCATTTGCACATTGGATCCACACTCTGAACGTCTAACTAGAAAAACATCTAACCAAAGAACTCCACAGCTGAACGGATCTGCCTTGCAACACAATAACCAACACTTGCAAGTCTCAAACCCAGGACACTGTACAACATAGCCACAACAAGTTAACAGTAATCTATCTTAGCTGTACAATGTCAGGATGATATCACTAACATATCAAGCAGAACAGCCTGTCTACCATAGGGAATGTACAATGTGGAAGCAGTAAACATTCCAATGATACATACACACACTCCCACACACACACACACACACACACACATATATATATATATATATATATAAATTATATATATATATATATATATATATATCTGTATATACACATACATACACATATAGATATATTACTACTTATAGATATGTATAAGAAGAGTATATTTAGATGGTGTACAGCACATCGAACAGCCAGTATTCCTACAGTTGACACCTTTTAAAATGGCCAGTGATTGATTCTTTCATACAAAAGACAATTATTGCATGAAGCATGTACCCACAGGTAAGTCAAAGAAGATGGCATCACACACGTTTGCATACATAGAAATGTTTATTTGTGTACTATTTTAGTTGTATATGCCATTTCTTATAGCAGTTAGGTGTTTTGAAATACATAATAACTGAGTAATGCAACTCTCAGCAAAACATTTGATACAGTAATCTGAAAACATATCATATGCTGCTGTCTAGGCCAAGGCTTTCAAGTAGTACAACAGTAAAAAAAAAAACACTTGCCTTGAAGATACTAACCAATCAGCATTTATTAATTACAGATGCAGTTCAGCAGCCTCCAATTACATTCTGTACTCAACCCCTAGGGGGAAAAGAATTAAGTTGTCACAATGAAAATGTATCTCTTGCATAACAATCCTTAACTTAAAATAGCACTATCACACTGACAAACAGAACTGTGTGTAAGACAGTAAGCTCTAGCCCATTACTGTTCCCATGGTGAAATGTATAAAAATGTACAGGCATATACCTTCATGTGTCTTACTACTGATATCCCTCACATGTTGTAACAGCCTAGGTTAAAAATGATTCATCAACCTACACAGCAACCCAAACCAGGGTCAAATAGTTAGAAAATACGAAGTTCCACAACCACTGCACCAGATTGTCTTTGTCTGTTTTATTTATATATATATATATATATATATATATATATATATATATATATATATATAAAGATATAAAGATATATGTATATATAAATATATGTATATATATAAATATATATATAAATATGTATATATCTATAGGTAGATATATATATGTATATATATATATATATATATATATATATTTATATATATAAATTTGTATGTGTATATATATATATATATATATATATATATATATATATATATATATATATATGTATATATATATGTATATATACATACATACATACATACATCTACATATATAAATATATTTTCTGCAACTGTTGAATGACTGTGCTGGATGATAAGTTTGAGAAAACAACAAACTGCTTTCCAACTGAAATGGCTTAATGGCAAATCACTTTGGCTATAATGTGCAGGCTCCTGGGTTTGAGACTTGCAAGGGCTGATTAGCTTGTTGCTGTGCAGAACAAGGGCTGTTGGAGATAAAGTGATCAAGGCACTTTAAAGTGGTTGGGCGGGTTTATGTGGAGCTAAACAATGCTTATGTGAGTTCAGCTTTGCTTATGCCTGCTTAAATCCACACTAATTAAAAGAAAAAAATGGAGATAGTGAAATTGGGGCAAGCAGGGGTACAAATGAGGAGAAATGGGTAGGGATGTGCAGGAGAGGTGTAGGAAAGGACCATAGCTCTGCATTTCTTTGGCAAAAACAGCTGCTTTCAATGTGGCAATTTAGAATTTGGAGCCTTACACACTACAGGGAGGTGTGTGGGCATCATACCATTTGAATGATTGATAAGGTTAGATTGTGTGATATACATGTCTCTGGGCAAAATGCAGAGCTATGTATGGGGTGTGATTTTTTTTTGTGGGACAGATGCTCCATTTTTTTTTAAGGTGAGAGTGGGATGTTAAGGAAGGATTATAGGTAAGTGTGGTGAGGGAAGTTTAGTAGGGGATGTTGCATTTGCAGACAGAGAAGACAGATAAGACAGCAGACAGGGGTGGTGCATGACACATGGGGGGTAAACACCTTGATATGAAGGGTGGTTGGGAATCCGAGGTTTATGAGCCCCCCCAGATGGTAGTAGTGGCACTGATGTCCCCACCCGATGGCAGTCACCACTACTCCTTCACAGCCCAGAAGGTGTCTGTGCTGGGGGCTGAGCTGGGCTGGAGGGACTGCCGGCCCCTCTAGCTGTGCTAGCCTACCCTCCACCTGGCACAGGTAGTCATCCAGCTCTGTTTGGAGGACACTGCACACCATGCCCAGACCTCATCCTGGGTAACAACATACTGACCGCACCCACTTGCAGGGGGGTGAGCCCCATCCCCTGCAGCAGTTTCCCCCAAGGGTGTTGCAAGTCTAGCAGATTAGGGAAGTCTGGGTTGGGTCCCAGATGTGCTGGGACCTGGTACCTCAGACGACATTAGTCAAAATAGCATGCATGGATATTCCTATTTACCCAAAACAGTGCTATTATAATAGTGCCATAGCAAAGTGAACCCATCCATATATGGAATGGAATTCAGGATTGCAACAGCATGCCAGTTATTGGTATGTCAGGCAATAAAATGATTATTCAACAGGGAATATTAGTATGCACACAGGTTAACAATGATAAACCAAATGGAACAATGGTCCCAACAGTAGAGGTTTGTTTAGGAACATACACGTGTTGGTTTCAGCGTGATGGTTGGATCTGTTGAGTGGTGGGGGAAGGGAACAGATTCAGTTGACAACTGCTATCAAGTATATTTGTCAATACATTACTATTCACTACTCTACATTCTGACCACACTTACAGTCTACTGATCTAACAAAGTATAACTGGAACTATTCTTGAAAAGCAGGAGTGTCACCCACACCAAGAGCGTACTGGGTCATTGATTTCTGGGAGTTGTCTTGTGTGGCAATGTTTGCTAGGAATTCTTCTGTGGCAGTGAGAGGGGGTTCTGCAGCAGGTCCACCACTGTTTGTCTGATGATCAGATGCAACTGCAGCTGTATGCCTCCTTGCAGCTGTCAACATATCTGTGGCTCTGTGATGCACTTGTTCATAGGTGCAACTGTGTCGCCCAATATCATTTATGTTGTGCACTAATTTGTCCCACAGGGCTGTACACTAAGCTATATTGTCCCACCCTCTGGACAGCAATACTGCATGATGTTGACATAATCTCTCTGTGATGAGGTCCTTCTCAGCCTTGGTAATGGGAGACTATGTCAAAACAGGCATTTTGTGTCATGAAAGATATTAAAATAATAGCACAGATAAAGATCACATAAGTAGAAATAAACTGTTTACAGATACAGGAGTAAAGCACCTCACAGACTCAGAGCTTGACAGAGCCCCTCACTATCACTCTTCAAGAGGAACCTTGATGAGTGGATGGGTAACAGAAAGTTCACACCGGGGATCACACCAACAGCACTACTAGATAGGGGTGAAGGGTACTAGCTGCTAGTTCAAGGGTCTAGGGAACTACTAAAGGGGCGGTGAATACCGCACAATGTGGCTGGGCTAATATATGCCTTCGGGCAGATAGCCCAGTACCAACCTATGAACCTATGAACCTATGAAGGAAGGCTGTCAGTATTCCCACATGGTAAACTTTAAAGATTCAACTGTGTTAAAAAAATAACGATGGAGGGTAGAAAGTAAGGAGTGTAACAAGAGGAACATATCCTTCTTTGTGCCATAAAAGATACTCAGCTATGCTCACCCACCCAAAGTAACAGTCCATTCTAGTTTGTGCCAAAGCAGGAACTCATCTTTGTTTTCCCCTTCCCTCACAAACAAAATAACAGGCTAAGAACAAATTTTGCTAACCAAACAACTGTGAAATGCTAAAAATGCTATCAAAGGAACATTCAATGAAATGTGTACATAGTTATCACACAAAATTATATTTTCAGCCTAGTCTACATCCTCTGTACCTCAGATATGGCTTGAAAAACAAGGCCATGCCATGATTACCTTTCAAAAAATGCATACATGCTTAGCTCACATTATCCTTAACTATGTTCCAGCATGTGCATTATGTAGTTACCAAAATGGATACATATCTGTTGGAGTATAATACTCCTCTGTAGAGATATAATGTTCAAAATAACTGTGTCACTGAGTTCAGCAATGCAATAACTCTCACCCACATCAGTTTACCTACTAACACATTTGCCTTTTTATAATGGAGTACATTAGCAATTGATTGCATCTGTCCCATCTTCAGAGATCCTAATTACAACATACTCAGATGAATTGCATGCTAACCAACCAATCGTGTGGAACTAGTCAACAAGATATAAAGCATCTCTGTAGACTCCATGCTGTTTTTTATGTGGATTGAGAAAATAGTGGAGTGCATACACAAAGTAACCACAGACAGCTTGTTAGTAGATGATGCTTTTTTAATACATTTGTCTGTGCTACAGGCTGAAGACAATTCTGCTTCTAATAGCCATAGAGAGAGCGGGTGAAGACTTTGCAGTTCAATGACACAGTACAGGAACTGTGCTACCTCTGGCAGCCATGACTTACAGCCAGAGCCAAATGCAATGAACCCATCACAGTAGAAAGCTAGGTATGTGTTGAACATAGAATCTTAGCCATAGGTACCTTTCACAGACTACCAGGGAACATGCTTGGTGTGTAATAGGCACCAATATCCAGCTAGGTTCTTCCAAACATTCCTGCATGCTATGCTACAATGTGACATTGAGCACATACATTTTATCATTAGCTCTGAGGAGAAGTTCACAAGAATGCAACAACTGTACTCTGTATCACACTACCCTGAAGTGATATGCACCATACATCGCTGTCATGTACACATGATAATAACTTCTGCGGAACAGGGTAGGGTCTACATAAACCATAAGGTCTTCCACTCAAACAATTGCCAAGTCATGTGTAATGGCATAGGAATCATCTGGAACATGTGTTTCGGCAACCCATTGCAGTTAACTTCCATATGTACCACATCTTCCAACTGCACCAGATGTGTGCCATGGGGATATCTCACAGGTTCATTTAGGGGTAGATGCATGCTATGCACTGGAGTCATGGCCGATGAAACCCATCAGAAATGTACACACACACACACACACACACACACACACACACACACACACACACACACACACACACACACGAAAACCTTAACAAGACAAAATTGGTCCAACCTGTAATATCATAGAACATGTTTTTGAGCTACTGCACTCACAGTGCCAGTGTCTACATACCTCTGGCCAAGGCCACCATTACAATCCAATGACATGTCCCTGAATGGTCATAGTATGTGCTTTGGTATCCAAGTTACTCTAGATGGAAACAACTGCAGCAAGATCAGCAAGGGCAAGGGAAACATATCCTCCTGACAATGCCAAGGTCACCACAGCCACAGGCTGATGAGTCAGAGGAGGAACCAGCAGCAGGTGTGGTTGTAGGCAGACATAGGCATGCTCACTATGTCCTTGCACTGGCTATGAGACAAGCCGTAGCACACTGACTCACCACCTTGGAGGCTAAAACCATCCTCCTACATCTCTATACATTTTTACTAGGAAAGCATTAGAGATAACAGATATTGCAATTTTGGACTTCTCAACCCTACCTAAATTAGACAACAGATAGGATACCAAACAAGCAGAGTAACCACACCAACACAGTCTTTTTAGTGCCATAGCAGGAAGACAACTTTGTTCCTCTACCCCCAAAAAAACAATCCTTTGTTGTTTGTGACATCCAACCTGGCTTTCATTAGTTGGCAACTGCATATCATATTATTATTATCAGTTAATATCCTTTGACATTGTAAGTGCAATGATATAGAATGGTGTACACACTGTATGTCCCAGAGTACTGCTCAGATAACTGTTGAATGACCAAGGAACACAGAGATGTAAAACAATGCTGTATATTTGCAAGCAAGAATCATAACAGGGTGTGTAATCACTAAGTGCAGTATTTTCAAATATAAACATTTCAGTACATATGCAAGTAATATGTAATATTTTTATATAAATGTACATTCTGTTCAATTTGTTTGTATGCTGATTGAGTGTTAATGCTAGCTACAAAGGTGTATGTGTGAAAAACAGGGTTAAGGCACCCATCTTGTGTTCTGAATGTGCATCGGATGGTGAATTGGATTCTAGACCTATGCAGGCATATTTCATGTCTAGTAACATGTACTGTGTATGTCATACATTGATTTCTGTTTCTGCTTGTTATTACTTGTTTTTTTTTTCTTACTTTTTGGGGGTCACTGTTTGTACGGTGCTGTGCTTAGCACAAATGGCTTGGACCACCCAGGTGCAGATGGGATCCAGACATCTAAAAATAGACATGGGATGCAGTCTGTTAATGATAGTGTGCATGGCACAAACCTGCTAAGAGCCGTTGCACTGTGTTTAACAGCATGAACCTTAGGATGAATGCTAATCTAAGAGGTGGTCATGTAGTATATCCTGTGGCTGCAGATGTTAAGTGTCGGAATGAAGTCCACATGGTCAAGGGTTTAAATGCAAGGATCGCAGCCTGTATTTTACTAATGTGACCTTGCATTAGATATCAATGAAATTAAACATAGACATTTATTTTTTGTTCTTCTGGCAACAGTTGTGAGTGTAGGACTACCATAGATAAAGTCCAGGGCTCTAATAAAGCAGACACCTTGTCTTTGTTTAATCGTGTTCCACTTCACATTATAGTCACTCTCAATTATAGCAGTTGACCTAGTATTTCTTATATCATAATTATTGTCCTGACAACAAACAAATAATCCACAGACTGGTAAAAACGAAAATAGCGAAATAAGCAAAAGTGATAAACTGAACCAATTTAATAATGTTAGCGCTTTCGGAAAAGGCAATGCTCTTCCTTCCTCAGACAAGCAACACAAACACATGGGTGTAGTAATATAGTATTGCTACATCCTAATCATTCAATTAATATAAATATTGTTATATTTCCTCTTACAAAACCAAGTGTATTAAATAAATCATATTAAATTAATAACATAATCAGCATTGAAAAACTCTCTATTAAATACTAAACACAAATTAAAAAATAAAAAATAAAAATGTAAATATGTTATAAAACAACACTAGCCACCTCAAAATGCTTTAAGTTTACTTATAAAAGCAAAGGAGAAATGACAAACTTATATACAAGTCATACTATAATAGACCTTGTTTCTTGAGATAGATGATAATTAATAAACAGGTCATGCTAGACAAGAAATAATACAAACTGGGTCTCCATATGCTTAAATTATGTAACAACATGCAGATGTTACCTTTTCAAAGCTAACAATTTTAAAAAACATTTAACAAAAAACATTTCATTTAGGCCTGGGGGCAAGCATGCTGCAGTCTTAATTTGCCAAAATAACTCCTCTATCTCGAATTTGATCTGCCATACCCCCCCCCCCTCACATCCGGTACTATTTGTTTCAAAATTGTGAACTTAAAATTATGATCTGGAAATTCATTAATGTGCCTAGCTAAGGCATTGGTCATATCTTTCCTACCTAAAGCATATAGATGTTCATAAATGCGTTGTTTGATCTTTCTTTCCGTCTTACCAATGTAAAAGGAATTACAATCTTGGCAACAAGCGGTATGAACAACTGCTTTAGTATCGCAGGAATATTTACCCTGAACCTTGTACCATTTATCACGTATTCTAAATTGGTAAGAAGTGTTAATATGTCTACATTGGTGACATGCACCACATTTAGTCATAGCTTTAATTTTTACATCTAATGGCTTATTAGAATAATCAAGAAGTGACTTCAGGTTAAGCCCCCGTCTATAAGTAATTTTTGGTTTATCTCCAAAGACCTTATTCAAGTTACTGTCCTCTATAATAAGAGTCCAGTTTTTGTTGAGAATGTCCCTAATGGAACCAGAATCTAAATTATAAGTACTAAGGAAACTGATTGTAAAATTTTGAGTTTTTTTAATGGGGGAGTCTGCTTGAGCAGCCCTGAGGGTTTCATCTTCAGCAGCATGGTCCTTAGTCAATAATGGTTTGAAGTAGCCTAGTTGTCTTTTGGTAATAACTTCAGCGGAAATATTAGAAACTAGGGTAGTGGGATACCCTCTGTTTAAGAACATGTTCTCCAATAAATGACATTCCTCGATAAAATCAATCTCATCCGAGATCATTCTAGCTGCCCTAACCATCTGCCCCTTAACAACTCCTCTTTTTTGGTAATAGGGGTGGCAGGTAGAAAAGTGGAGGAATGAATTGGAGTATGTAGGCTTTCTATAAATAGTGCTTCTAAACCTACTATTATCGAGATATTTATGAATATGAATATCAAGGAAGCTAGCGGTGCTGGTTTGCAAGTCAAAAGTAAATTCCAGAAAGTCTGTTAAAGAAGTTAAGGTAGTAATAAACTCATGTACTGTAGCAGTGGAGCCTTTCCATAATAAAAACATGTCGTCTTGGTATCGGGTATACCAAGCGACATTGTCCTGGAACATGGGATTATTAAAAAGTAAGGTTGTCTCCCAATGTGCCATAATGCAATTGGCAAAGCTTCCACCGCAAGGGGACCCCATAGCTACCCCAGATTTTTGAAGAAATATTTGTCCTTCAAACCATATGAAATTATTAGAGAGAACTATTTCTAGGAGAGTTTCAACTACATAAATTGAGTTACTATTCACTTTCCTTAACTGCATGAAGTCTCTAATCCATTCTAGACCTAACGTTTGAGGGATAACAGTATATAGGTCTCTTACATCAATAGTCAAAAATTGGTAGTCATGATAAAATGGAATTTTACTGAGCTCTTTAAGAAAACTCCAAGAGTCTCTACATATTTGGTGCTCCTTCTCAACTAAAGGTTTCAAGATACTATCTATATACTTGGCACACCCATAAGTAATAGATCCACGTCCGTCAACTATAGGTCTAAACGGAGGGTCAACAATCCTTTTATGTATCTTGGGTGTGCCAAATAATGATGCTATTATAGGAGCAGGCATAGTTAGAAAGTTGTAAGCCTCCATGTCGATAGCCCTTTCTAAAAATAAGTCATCCAGTGTGCATTTAATTTTCTTATAGGCAATATTGACTTCATTTATACTTGCTAGCTGATAAGTTGCAGTGTCAAGATGTTGAGTCATGCAGTTAATATAAGTATTATGATACATGAAAACTAAACCACCCCCCTTATCGGGTCTCATTACCCTAACCCTACAGTCCTTCAAACGTTTAATGAAATCACGTTCATTGTTTTTAATATTAGAGCATCTTTTTTTGTCCTTTGATCTAGTAGGATCAAGAGACCTAAAGTCGATTTCACACATTTTTTTGAAAGAAAGGATGTTAGGGTGAAGGGGGGGGGTTAAACAAACTGGAAACTCTTAATGAGCTATGGACAGTGGAAGCGGGCCCCATTAGAGCATTGAGATTAACTTTTCTAACAAAAAGTTTAAGATCAACAATTGTATTAACCAGATTCATGTCAGAATCAGGAACAAATGTTAAACCAAATGCGAAAAAGTCAATGATTTCTCGTGGAATTAATAAATCCGTATAGTTGTAAATATAAAAGTCACCTCCTGAGTTAGAAAGGATTTGTGGTTTCAATATGTCCATTGCAATTATCTCCTCCACTGATTTTTCCTGTTCCTCATGCATCCCTGCTTCATGGACATCTTCGATTTGTTCGATTAATTGAACTGATGCATTGGAAAACCCTGATGAGAACTATTACCTAATAAATTGTTGTTGTTAGTGTTCTCATTTTGGTTATAAACAAAATTTTTATTATTGTTATTTTTGATGCGCTCACTCCTATGTGGAACAGATTCTTGTCCTGAGGGAGTGTTAAATACAGCGGGGGAGGCATTAATGTTCTCTCCTTCAGTATTATTTCTCAAATCATGAGAAATACTATGATGGTTGTTAGGTGTAAAAAACGGTGGTGGAGGGGGATATGCTTGTCGAATGGCATATTGTTGAACATCCCTCACTATTTTTTTCTTTTTGGCATTAGTTAGTTTTACCATAGTAGCCTCTATGCTGGTGAAAATCCTCGTATATTCATACTTATAATGAGGAAAATCAACACTCAACTTAATAAGATTTTCCAAAGTCTCGAGTTCACCCTTTAATATGGCTACTTCAGATTTATAAAAATTAATCAGTGCTTTAATGAACTCATAACCTTGCTTATTAAACAAGTCTAAAAGCTCATAGTGAAAGGCAAATCCTTCTACTAGGCCAGCAGGATATCTCCTCTGCCTGAGCCCTTTTGGAATGATCTCTTTCCTTAAGCATTCTTCAAAATAAGAAATCTCTAGTTGTAATTTCCTACAACAAAACAGTTTCTGGTCAAACTCATTGATTTGAGTTACAAGATTACACACCATTGCTGGCTCAGAAGGAGTAGAAGAGCTGGGCAGGGAAGTGTCTTCAAAAAAATTTTCATTCATTAAAAGGCTCCCAATAGAAGGCAAAAGTTCATTAGTGCCAGTACACACATTACCTCCGGGCATCTAATTACTATCTGCTTGAGCCGTTAAACCCTGCTCGGCTCTACCCACTTCAGGTGAAGCGTTAGTTCTCATTTGACTGTGCAATGTAGGAACATTGTTATCTCAAACAGTCACAGTGTTAGTTTGAGTTGGCAAATGTTGTAAGTTGCGGTTCCCCAAAGTACGTGCAGGCTCAGCAATGTTGCCTGCCGAGTTGGAAATAGGTGCTAAACACTCCATATGTTAAGTTAAGTTATCTACATGGGCCATAAGAGCATGAATAAGGCTCGTGAGATTCCCGGCAGCGTTCGCCTCTTCGGGTGAAGTAACAAGAGTGTTTGTGTCGCTGATAACAAGCTCTTCCTGTGAGAAAAGAGAGCCCTGTGTAGCCACTCCTGCTTGGTTCGCCATGGCATAAAAACTGACAACAAACAAATAATCCACAGACTGGTAAAAATGAAAATAGTGAAATAAGCAAAAGTGATAAACTGAACCAATTTAATAATGTTAGCGCTTTCGGTAAAGGCAATACTCTTCCTTCCTCAGACAAGCAACACAAACACATGGGTGTAGTAATATAGTATTGCTATGTCCTAATTATTCAATTAATATAAATATTGCGATATTTCCTGTTACAAAACCAAGTGTATTAAATAAATCATATTAAATTAATAACATAATCAACACTGAAAAACTCTCTATTAAATACTAATTACAAATTAAAAAATAAAAAATAAAAATGTAAATATGTTATAAAACAACACTAGCCACCTCAAAATGCTTTAAGTTTACCTATAAAAGCAAAGGAGAAATGACAAACTTATATATAAGTCATACTATAATAGACCTTGTTTCTTGAGATAGATGATAATTAGGGACATTCTCAACAAAAACTGGACTCTTATTATAGAGGACAGTAACTTGAATAAGATCTTTGGAGATAAACCAAAAATTACTTATAGACAGAGGCTTAACTTGAAGTCACTTCTTGAGTATTCTAATAAGCCATTAGATGTAAAAACTAAAGCTATGACTAAATGTGGTGCATGTCACCAATGTAGACATATTAACACTTCTTACCAATTTAGAATACGTGATAAATGGTGCAAGGTTCAGGGTAAATATTCCTGTGATACTAAAGCAGTTGTTTATACCGCTTGTTGCCAAGATTGTAATTCCTTTTACATTGGTAAGATGGAAAGAAAGATCAAGCAACGCATTTATGAACATCCATATGCTATAGGTAGGAAATATATGACCAATGCCTTAGCTAGGCACATTAATGAATTTCCAGATCATAATTTTAAGTTCACAATTTTGAAACAAATAGTACCGGATGTGAGGGGGGGGGGGCATGGCAGATCAAACTCGAGATAGAGGAGTTATTTTGGCAAATTAAGACTGCAGCATACTTGCCCCCAGGCCTAAATGAAATGGTTTCCGTTAAATGTTTTTTTAAAATTGTTAGCTTTGAAAAGGTAACATCTGCATGTTGTTACATAATTTAAGCATATGGAGACCCAGTTTTTATTAGTTATTGTCTAGCATGACCTGTTTATTAATTATCATCTATCTCAAGAAACAAGGTCTATTATAGTATGACTTATATATAAGTTTGTCATTTCACCTTTGCTTTTATAGGTAAACTTAAAGCATTTTGAGGTGGCTAGTGTTTTTTTATAACATATTTACATTTTTATTTTTTATTTTTTAATTTGTAATTAGTATTTAATAGAGAGTTTTTCAATGTTGATTATGTTATTAATTTAATATGATTTATTTAGTACACTTGGTTTTGTAAGAGGAAATATTGCAATATTTATATTAATTGAATAATTAGGACGTAGCAATACATTTCTATGCCCATGTGTTTGTGTTGCTTGTCTGAGGAAGGAAGAGCATTGCCTTTTCCGAAAGTGCTAACATTATTAAATTGGTTCAGTTTATCACTTTTGCTTATTTAATTATTGTCCTGATGGCTGACACACTAATATTTTGCCCAGAGACATGTATATCACATAATCTAACCTTATCAATCATTCAAATTGTATGATGCCCACACACCTCCCTATAGTGTGTAAGGCTCCAAATTCTAAATTGCCACATTGAAAGCAGCTGTTGCTGCCAAAGAAATTCTGTCAGGGTTTGCCCAGATGTCAGTTATGTACTTATGTATTCATATATGTATTGGTTACTATTGTGCAAACACGCTGCCTATGGTTCCACGATGGTAAGCGGTGCTCACCATTTTCAAATGTTGCTAAATCCAAAAGTGTGTGTTCTCAGTATCTGTCTAAACTGTAATTGGCAGGAAACATCATTATAGATTGGTCTTTATCTGCATTAGGCATGAATGCTGCTTGTTGAGATGTTCTGAGATTTTGGTCTCAAAGGTGCGGTGTGCAGAAGTCCAAAGTGTTTGTTGGACTCCTAGTGAATAAGTATGATCCCCAGTTGTTGCAGGAGCTCTATCATGGATCTGATTACAAATCAGATGCATGGAATAGTTTGGCCCAGGATTTGTCCAATGCTAGCAGTTTCACCCACACTGGTGGACAGTGTAGAAATCACTAACAAGACCTCAAGATGATGACGGATATCCTCAACCATTGGATCGAGGAATGTTGGACTGGCGGCCCTCCACAGATGTGCAGGTTTCACTTACAAACACTACTTGTAAGAGTTAGTAGCTGCATTTGTTCAAGATTGGTGTTCTTATTGGTATTATGTTGTGTTCTTCTTTTTCCACACCTAATGCTGAAAGATTCCGGAATCTCCAAACTTATGAAGAAAGATTGACACAGATGTGAAACGCCAAGTGTTATGTATGCATCCAAACAGTATCATTCTGGTAGCATTAAGAGTAAATGCAGCTTATTGTGTTAAACATTTGTATCACATTGAGTATGCATTTGTCAATTGATAGGAAAAGTATGCATGTGTTTGTCTGTAGGATAAAACAACAGTCCAGTGTTACAGAATAAACAAGGGTTGCTGGTTCAAAAACCACACTTCCCAACTATGCAATATTGTTTAAGTTAACATCAATATTGCAATGTAATGCAAGACCTATAAACCAGGGACAACAATAGCCTGCTGAAGATTATCATTATTAGTGGAACACGCAAATGTACAATATATGCACATATCCATGACTGATGAAATCTGTAATATACTGTGCATCTGTTATGAGCTTAATGGTCTTAACAGTGTCAAAGTTGTATATTGAGTTGGTACTGTTAAAAATAAAGGTAGCAAACTATACCTCTCAACTGTTCAGGTTTTTGCTGAATGTCCAGAATTGTATTTCATTTTTTTGGTATGTTCCTCATAAAATGTGTGGTTTTCTGGCAAATCACTGGGATTATCTCAGGACTGATGTCAGACTTGAAATCATTACTATAAATCTGTGTTCCAACAAACCCTGTTACGCTAGCAAATTTCTAAGTTAATAGGGGCAATACTTACAATATGTCCCTATCTTTGGCTCTTAGTCCACTCATTCTGTAAGGGTTTGCCCAGATGTCTTGCACTAAGAGGTTGAGAGGTATGAGCAGAATAGAGTCATTTCATTGTATACATGTGCATTGTATACATATATATTACATATACATATAAATATACATATATTGTAAGACGTTAGTAATTTTCTCTTTTTTTTCCTCTCATCTCAGTCTTTTTATCTGGTTGTTTTTATTTAAATTTTGTGATTATGTATAACTTGTTTTTTTATTTCTTTGTTACCTATTTTGCTAGTTATTATTTTTCATTGTGTTTGTATTTCTTTTCATAATTATTTATATTTATTTTTTACTACTTACGTTTTTCCAGTTATGTTTTATTTTATTACTGCATTTTAATGTTTTATTTTATTACAACAGCACAGTAGGGTAATCTGCTTCCCCATGATCTGCTACTCTCACTCCACCAGCTACAGCACCAAGGCTCATCACTTCTGGGCTGCAGCCTGGCGGCACCCTCACCCCCTGCTGCCACTGCCTACCTGGACCCTCACGTAGCTCTGCTCCAGAGGATAGGCCTGTGGTTCCCTCTAGGAGCAGAAGCAGAAGATGTGATTTTGTCACCTGAGCTGAACCACCAGGTATGGTGCATAGGATTGTGTGTCGCACAATTGCTGCATGCCTATACTGAGTGGAGACACTGCTGTCCATCATCATCCTGAATAAGACACGGACATGCAGACATCAGACTCTGCAGCAATTAATGCAGTAAAGTGGCAGTGATGACAGTCCAGTGGGACAGAACTCAGTTCTCACTGTACCAAACTTGATGTCCATAAGTTCACTCTCTCCCTACCCTCACCCCAACCATAGTATTCACCCCTCTTGTGTCCTTCACCAAGTCTTTATCTTGTCTGGTATGTCTTGTCTGTCAGCAAATGTTTCCTCAACTTCACAACTTGCCTGCCCCAGGTATGCCTATGTCCCTTCCCCAACATTCCACTCTCTCCATAAAAAAGGGCACCTGTCTCAAAGAAAAAAAAAAGTTCCATACATAACTCTCCATTTCACATGTGTCTACTTGACACAGTCAATTTGTTCAAATTGGCTTCACAATGAAGTTATGTTGTTGTCACCCCTCTCTCTGGAGGTGACAGTCAAAACTCAGCTAAGATTCTGTACATGTGATCAGTTGTTACTGTTGAAGAAATGGATAGCTATGGTTCTCACCTACACCCTTCCTGCTCATTCCTGCCTTCTTTCACTTTGCTTTTACACTGCTTTCTCACCCTTTCACTACTTTCATGTCTCCCCATTTCTTTTCTTTAACAAATCTTTGTGTGATGGTGTGCAATGCACAATGTTGCTGAGCAGTGATAAAAAGAAGTACTATTGGTTATATAAACTTTAATTTGATACCACTACCATGTAGCACCAAACATGCTATTGGTACTCCATTCAGAGCATGAACAGAGAATGACACAGATTCTTAAGTATCACAATATATAATCTTGATGTTCAGATAAAACTATTTGAAAATTATAGATACACCTGAACCAAAACAAGATACCAGCAATGCATTTAACACATGGTGCTACAGAGTCAGTTAAGGTGCAGGTGTATTTTACACATGGAATAGATAATTGTACACTAAGCTGTTGTTGCATACACCTGCTACTTAAGTAAATCTTTGGCTGCAGGTAGTAATTCACTTTAAGCAGTGTTAGTTACCTTTCTTGGATAATGTGCAACTGTTTTGGAATGCAGGTGTAGGTAATACATTTCAGCAATATTATCATTCCCCCTCATATCTCTCAGCTGTATGGATTTTTGTAGAATATTCAGTTTTTTTGCCTTGTATGTTTGGTCTGTTTCTCTATAAACTGTGTTTTTCTGGAAAACTTTCGGCAGACCAGTGAAGACTGAAGTTCGAATATAATGACAGTTATTTTAATTTCAGACAAATCAATGGTAATCCAATACGTGCTATTCTATCATCTTTCTAAGTTTGTAAGAGCAATATTTAAAACTTGTCCCTTTATTTATAGGCCTTTGTCCCCCCATTCTATATATGGCTTTGTCCAGATTTATTGCTTTAACAGGTTGACAGGTATGTTCCTATTATTGAATTAAAATTTTATGAGCCTTGCTGATTGATGCCGCATGATGTGCAGCATCTTGCAAATGCACTTTATTGAGAAATGTAGTATGAAGCAACTCAATACTCTGGAACGCCGGCTTGCTGGAAAACGGCAATAAAGGTTCCGCAGATCCTCTGATTTCCACCACAATCACTTTTAATGCTTGAATAGCAACACTACACAAATGGTCCACATGAAGTACACACATAACACAAAAACAGTCGATGTTAAGCGCTTTCATCTGCCGATTGCAGACTTCCTCAGAACATTACATTTAAAAAATGACCCTAGTATTTAAACTATATTTGGCGCCAAAACAACTCAAATGATTTAAAGGCACATACATTAATATATTGCACATCTCTCAATAGTTAAAAATGTATAAGTATAATTGATATATGTAAGTAAGAATTGCTTGTGGATAATGATACAACAATTTCAGACTTCTCCATGATTATAAAGCTTACAATAGATAATTCTAATTTAAATAAATAAATATTATAAAATCATTGAAGATATCCATATATAAAAAACTAGCTATTAACTACATGAATACATTTTACAATAATGCTATAAATATAATTAATATAATAAAATATAATAAAATATGTGATAATTTTATGATAAATGATCTAAATAAATAATGATATGAAATACATTATTATGGATATCACCTTCAAATTCCTAACAACTTATGTATTGCTATCATTCACATTTTTAGGAAAGGTTTAATACTTATAAAGTCATTAAGTCCTGGTGTTCTTGTGGCGTCTGTTAGCATCTGACACTTACTCTCTTTACAGGCTAATTTGTTTTTCCAATCTCCTCCTATTGGATTCAAATATTCCTTATCTATGATTGTAAATGTAAATGAATGTTTTTCTCCTGCCTCTTTGATGTGTCTATACAGAGCATTCTTCTGATCTTTAATTTTAATTCTATAATAATGTTCGTAAATCCGCTTTTTTAATTGTCTCTCAGTCTTTCCTATGTAGAAGGCTGGGCAGGATTTACATATGGCTAAGTACACCACCTGTATTGTATGACAACATCCTCCCCTACTCTTAATTTTTGTATGGTTCATATCTTCTAACTTTATATAAGTTGTAGTATTGATATATTGACATTGTTTACAATTTCCACATTTTCTGGTAGATACATCTGTGTTCTTTTTTTTCTTTCCTTGACTACCTGTCTTCTCTAATAATTTCTTTATGTTGGGGGCTGTCCTATATACAATTGTCGGTTTACAACCCAACTTATCTCTAGTAGCTTCTGTAACAGTAATGATATCCCAATATCTCACCACTATCTCCTTAATGTAATTGACATATGGTGAATATGTCAGCACACATACTCTTCCTTCCTTGAATATGTTTTCAGTAAGATTTTTTTGTGTAACCTTGAATCCAATAGGAGGAGATTGGAAAAACAAATTAGCCTGTAAAGAGAGTAAGTGGCAGATGCTAACAGACGCCACAAGAACACCAGGACTTAATGACTTTATAAGTATTAAACCTTTCCTAAAAATGTGAATGATAGCAATACATAAGTTGTTAGGAATTTGAAGGTGATATCCATTACTAATGTATTTCATATCATTATTATATCATTATTTATTTAGATAATTTATCATAAAATTATCACATATTTTATTATATTTTATTATATTAATTATATTTATAGCATTATTGTAAAATGTATTCATGTAGTTAATAGATAGTTTTTTATATATGGATATATTCAATGATTTTATAATATTTATTTATTTAAATTAGAATTATCAATTGTAAGCTTTATAATCATGGAGAAGTCTGAAATTGTTGTATCATTATCCACAAGCAATTCTTACTTACATATATCAATTATACTTATACATTTTTAACTATTGAGAGATGTGCAATATATTAATGTATGTGCCTTTAAATCATTTGAGTTGTTTTGGCGCCAAATATAGTTTAAATACTAGGGTCATTTTTTAAATGTAATGTTCTGAGAAAGTCTGCAATCGGCAGATGAAAGCACTTAACATCGACTGTTTTTTGTGTTATGTGTGTACTTCATGTGGACCATTTGTGTAGTGTTGCTATTCAAGCATTAAAAGTGATTGTGGTGGAAATCAGAGGATCTGCGGAACCTTTATTGCCGTTTTCCAGCAAGCCGGCGTTCCATATTATTGAGAAATGTGACAATTAATATCGAATGTAGAAAATATATCTGCCAATTAACTTACTCTGTGGCTGGATGGGTTAATGTATTGGTGATGAATGTGGGTGGCACTGGGTTTGAAATGGGGTGTCGCTATAATTTCTACAAGTGTTTATTATACTTTTAGGTACATTCACTGGTATTACTGCCACTTACCACTGCTTAGCAGTGTTGCACACCATGCACCATTGACCACAGATTCTTTAAATAAATGAAATGGGAAGATAGGAAAGTGGTGAAATGAGGAGCAATCAGGGGAAAAGGAAGGAAGGAATGTGCAGGAAGGGTGGAGGTAAGAACCACAGCTATCCATTTCTTCAACAGTAACAACTGAGCACATGTAGATAATTTTAGCTGAATTTGGACTGTCACCTCCAAAGAGGGGGTGACAACAACATAAATGCATTGTGAAGCCAAACAGACCAAATTAAGTGTGTCACGTAGATACATGTGTGAAATGGATAGCTATGTATGGTACAATCTTTTCTTTTGGGGGGGGGCAGATGCCCTTTTCTGGGGTGGGCAAGTTGGGAACATGAGGAAGTATTTGCTGACAGACAAGACATACCAGACAAGAGACAGGATTGGTGAAGGACACAAGAGAGGGGGTGAACACCATATTTGGAGTGAGGGTGGGGAGATCGTGGTCCCACGGTTATCAGGCATAGTAACAGTGTGACTCCAGTCCTCACCCAGTGGACAGTGTTCACTGTTCCATCACTGCATTACTGTGCCACTGGCTGCCATGCCCAACATCTTCATCTACAGCTGGTTTGCCATCCCAGCATGGAAAGCAGGCTCTCCATCTGGCATAGGCATGTGCCCATTGTCTGGTGTGCAAACCTATGCACCATAATTGGCAACTTGGCTCAGATGATGAATGCACCACCTCTACCTTTGCTCTCAGAGGAGACCACAGGCTTGTTCTCTGGAGTAGAACTACCTGAGGGTCCAGGTAGAGCAGGGGCAGCAGGGGGGGGTGCCACCAGGCTGCAATCCAAAAGTGATGGGACTTGGTGCTTCAGTCGGTGAAGTCAGTGTAGGTGGATCACAGGGAACTGAATTACCCTGCTGTGCTGTAGTAACAACATAAATAAAATTAAAATATAATAATGAAATAAAACATAACACCCAAAAATGGAAATAACAATGGTAAAAACTAAACAATAATAGAATAAATTATTATAAAAATAATAAATAATGTAATTACAAACACAATGATAATAAATGAAAAAGTATTTAACAACAAATCAATAAAACATTATACATAATAAACAAAATGTAAAAAATAATAAAAATGATAAAATATAGTTGTATAAAAAAATCAATAATAATAATCATATATAAGAAATCCATAAAAAATAAAGAGAAGGGGTGGGGTGAGAGAAAAAAGGAGAACATTAGTAACTTCACAGATAATATACAAAGCTTTCTACAATTAATTTACTCTGTTTTGTTACATTTTACTTTTAACACTATCAAATGCTAAGAAATTTCTTTATTACTTTGAATATTATCCTGTTCCTAACACATACACACTATAGTACAGATCATATTGCATCCAGCACTCATTCATGGGTACATATATTTCACATATTCATGGTCCATGTACACTGATTACACTTGACAGCAGGCCATTCAAGCCACGGGTATAGAGGTCTGAACTTCAAATGCTATAATGATGAAAACATAACAGGATTGTATAATTATTGATGGAAACTTAAAACAGTATTGTAAACAACTGAGTTTTATATTTGGGAAGTGTGGTATTTGAACCCACAACCAGTGAATACTGTTAATACTGTACTTTTCTTTTGGAATAAAACATAATGCAAGCACTCTTTCCTTTTATACTTTATAAATTAATTCCCACTGTTATCTGAGAATGTGCAACTGTTGCTTTGTTTTACAGACCATACCTGTCAGTCCTTTAAAGTAGGATATCTGGACAGATCATAAAATAATGGGGTTACAGCAACCCATAAATAGGAACATATTTTAAATATTGCTCTTACACACATGGAAAGTTGCATAGGATTTGTGTTAACATACATTTTAACACTCATTATTTAGTGATTTCAATATCAATTATTTACCAGAAAACCATAAATCGTATGAGAAACATACCAAAAAAGGGAGTAATAAATCTGGAAATTCAGCAAAAATATGGACAGTCCTGAGCTATGCTACAGACTAATGTATGCATACTTGCTTCTACAGTTCAGATATGCATGCCCAATTTTAAGCCACTGTATGGTATAACAACTACTCCATCTTTAACTGTTAAGGCTGCAGTAACAGTACTTTATATAATTATGCTTACATACCACATGCTTCTCTCATCCACTGTATGGTATAACAACTACTCCATCTTTAACTGTTAAGGCTGCAGTAACAGTACTTTATATAATTATGCTTACATATCACATGCTTCTCTCATCCACTTTATGGTATAACAACTACTCCATCTTTAACTGTTAAGGCTGCAGTAGCAGTACTTTATATAATTATGCTTACATACCACATGCTTCTCTCAACCACTGTGTGGTATAACAACTAATCCATCTTCAACTGTTAAGGCTGCAGTAACAGTACTTTATATAATTATGCTTACATACCACATGCTTCTCTCATCCTTGCCAGTTGTTTAGCATGAGAACCTTACAATTAAGGGCATCCATTCTGCAGCTGTGGAAAAAGAAAAAAAAAAAAGAAAAAAAATCATTATAAATACCAGTTTTGACCATATTCAGCGTTAATGTTTACAATTACTCAATGTAATTAATATGTACGCATCTGTGGGGTGATCCTTGCCTGACACTCCCTGATCCAACGATCAATGGTATGCTGTTTCCTCCTTCAGAGGTCATCATAATGGTGACGGCATTGCTCTCCAGAGCATGGGATACCTGTTGCACTGTACAGAGCCCCAGCCAAACTAGACCAGGCTTCAGATTTGTACTGAGAGCCTGTATAGTTTCCCCTGCAAGAGGCAGGTATCATGCTTCTTAACTAGGAGCCCAGCAAAGATCGCGGACTCCTGAACACCCCAGCACCCAGAAGCACACACCCTCTCCAGAGAAACCAACTATGTCAGCTATTTCTACACAAGATCGAGCTCAATATCTAATGCACATTTCCCACCAATTTCACTTGAAATAGCATGTTTTTCACTACTTGCACTTAATTAGATTGTGCAGTGTCTGCATTTTGATATAGTTGAAAAAGCTGCACTCCACTTAGCATTGTGCAAAGAAATGCACTTGGTTTAGCATGTTTGTGCAATGGTAAGTGGAGCGCAGCTTTTTCAAATGTATCAAAGAGTGGAAAGTGCACACTCTCAAGCAATGCAAGTCCAAGCTTGTTTCATATCCATCCACTTGTGCACCTCTTTTACTCAGCTGAGGAGAGTATAACTATACATTCATCAGCATTTTGTCATATCAGTAAACAAAACTATGTCAGGTATTATAAGTGGAAGTAAATATAATTTGACGTGGAATAAGTATAAAATGTATATGGAATACATAGTATTAAAACACAGGACCATGTGTATAGCATTCCTTAACTTACAGCTCTTGCTAGAAGAATATTAAGGCAGCACTTCTCTATGTAGCACTTTATCTGCATAAGCTGTAATGTCACAACAGTATAAGAAAAGTTTGCATCCCCTGTACTAGAACCCAGGACTATCTACACTCCAGTGTCGACATTTAACACCTGTAATCACAGGATTAGTTATACAACCTCCCCTATATTGATATGCATTATTAACTTCAAGGTATTAGTGTAAAGTAGTACAGCCCTGCTTACTGAGTTTGTGCGATAACCAGCAATGCACAGCACTAATAACTGAATGCATCTGGTGTCCATTTTTGGATGCTGGCTCATGTCTGATACATGGGTGGTCCAGTAGCACAAATGAGGTAAGCATAGCCAAAACCATTTGTGGAAAGTGGCGTATCATGCAAACATGGGGAAAAAATAAAAGAGAGAGAGAACAGTAAACAATTGCACATACAATATTAATTAAGAATAATTCTAATATATGTCAAACAAGGGAGAAGAAATTGCCTTGAAATCATACTTACATAGAAGTGCACAACTCTTAGCCTGTCAGAGTAAGATATCTGGACAAAGCCATAAATAATGGGGAACAAAGTCCTGAATATAGGGACAATTTTTACATACTGCTCTTACAAACTTAGCCAGTTGATAGAATAACAGATTTTGCATTAGCATGACTTTTCTAAGGTGTATGAAGTCTGACTCTCAAACGTTTGTGATTATTTTCTGAATTCAGTCCACCAAGATTTGGAAATGATTTGCCAGAAATCACTCAAGTTTTATGAGTAACAGGCCACTGATATGAAGCAAACATCCAAACATTCTGTAAAAATCTGTACAGTTGAGTAGTATGCAGAAGTGTCCACATTCACTGGCAGGTTCCGTGGCCAGATGCACTGGTGCGCGCTGTAAAACCTTGTTTAAGCACGCAGAGCTTCATTAATATTCATTGCAATCCACAGGCACTAGTTTCTGTAAATGGATACACTCCATGTTGGCTCTACATGGAGCCTACACAGAGTTTACTGAATCCTGAGGCATCTCTATAACTCAGAATGCTGTTACTACTATTGTATACATTTACTGCTTTGCTAATTGGTACACCAAGTGTAAACTTAAGTTGAAATTTTCATGCCAATGGTTAGGGGCAGGTTGAATATATGTACTAATGACTCTGAAGTCTAAAGAGGTGACATTTGGAGACATGAACTATGTAGAGATGTGCATTGCATTTGGGCATGGACTGTTTTTTTTCAACATTTTTCAAAGGTCCTGTGTACAGCTCTAGGTGATATGGCTTAGATATAAGCTGTGGGGGCAATTCAGATAGTTTGATTAAGAATGGATGTGTGATTAACAAAGGGCTTGTACTGGCTCATTTGGTAGAGCTGAATTTGAGATATTAGTGCTGGTTTTCTGTTCTCCAGAAATTCTTCAAATATATTTAGGAAACTCTTTTAACATGGGATTTCTATGCTGGAGTTGCTTTTGTTGTAGATAGTGGTATTTATGCATGCGATATCTTTAATTATTTTTGAGAAATGTTAAGTTTGCAATACTACAATGTTTTCTTTCTCTGAAGACAGGTAGATTGTGCTTCCTTGGTGGTGAGTTTGCTTTGTTTCTTCAACCTAACAGATATAATTTTATGAGAGGGTAGTGAGTTTACTTTGCATGTTTTTCATTGTCGCTCAGTTTCATCAACTGCTTAAATTCCTTGGTTAGTCAAGATAAGATCTGCCACTGTGTCTTTTCAGGGATGTAGATAACACTCATCTTGAATGGGGGGAATCATTGAGGGTGTTAAGTGGGCATCAAATGATTCTGAGATTATGTGGATTGTTAGTTCCAAGCAGGCTGAGTAGAAACTTTTTAGCTGAGGATGTTTGGTCTTGTAGGGCAGTGATTTGTTGAGACATGCCAAATGAATTAAGATATTATTTAAGATGACTCTTCTGGTTGGGCATATCTACGTTAAAGTCCCTTGAGATGATAATATTATTTTTTGGGACAATATGCTAGCACTTAATCTAAAATATGCTGATGAAAAGGGTGTAAGTCAGTCAGTCACAGTTGTGCATAACTTTACAAGATTGTTTACTGTGAATTAGATCATGAGACAGTTTGGAGACTCGTTCTTTTTTGAGGCACTAATGCTATTTTTTCACTCTGAGTTTTAGGTTTTCCTGACCTGCAACAGTTCCTTCTCCAGTCTTTTTTGCTGATTTATTTTTCTAGAATAGGCTGTACTTACCCTTAGCAAGGAAGACATGCAGATGCTATGTTCTAGTCATGACTCTCTGATACCTTGAATATGTGAGTTGTGATGGGTAACCTAGGCGTCTAGTATTGCCCAATTTGTTATTAAGGCTTTGGGCATTTAGATGACATAATTTTAGTCCATGACTAAATTTTATTTGTGGTATTTGACTAGTATTATTAGAAAAAAATGGGATGCTATGTGCTATAGAATGTATTATGTAGGGTAGAGCTTGGATAGAGTTTAGGATGTATGCCTTCTTTCTTTTTATTTTAAAATAATTCAAATAAGGCTAAACCAACTGCACTTGTCACAGACAATCTTCCAGCAGAATATATTAAACATGCAGCAGACACCCTAGGTTCATAGGTTCATAGGTTCATAGGTTCATACTAGGCTATCTGCCCAAGGGCATTTATAAGCCTAGCCCAGAGTTTTGTGGCTTTCGCCACCCCTTTAGTTTGAAGGAAACTATGCCCATTATTTTGCTGTGCCTCTGTCAAGCAGTGACACTGAGGTAATCCCTGGGGTATATCTGCGATCTCCCATCCATTGGTCAAGATTTCTCTTGAACAAGGCCAGCGAGGTGCTCTGCCTCACATGTACCGGGATTTTGTTCCACAGCATAGGGAGTCTCCGGGTGATTAATCTGTCCCTCCAGCACGTCCTATTAATAACCGTGTCAAGGTTTAAGTCTCCCGCCCTTGTAGTTATGAGGGATCTAGATTTTTTGAGGTGAAGCATGTTCATCAAATCTGGGTTTGACATGGCCTTGTATGTCAGGCACAGGTCACCTCTGAGCAAGTGGTAAGCGACTGAATAGATCTGGAGTTCTTTCAGTCGGGCAGCATAAGACATATTTTTGAGACCCTTTATCTTTTTGGTGAGGAACTTTTGGGGCCTTTCCAGCTGCTGCAGGTGTCGGGTCAGATACATTCCGAATGGGGCATTGTACTCAATCATTGGTCTGATGAGTGATGAGTACAGGGGGATGATGACCTCCCTTGATCTAGATGTGAATCCCTTCATGATCAGGTGGGCAATGTAGAAGGTCTTCCTAACTACTTTAGCAACGTGAGTGTCAAACGAAAGGTTACTGTCCACCTGGGTCCCCAGATCCCTGATGACTTCTTCTGTGCTCAGTGGATTGCCACCTATATGGTAGGTAGGGGTAACCTTGTTTTTCCCGAAGGGTATGACTCTGCATTTCTTGGCGTTTAACTTTAGGCCATGGCTCTGGCACCAGTTATCCGTTTCTGTGAGACCCTTCTGAAGGATATCTGTGTCAGATATGTTCTCGACTATGGCGCCCAGTTTGCAGTCATCTGCAAACTTTGTCAGCCATAACCCTCCTGTGTTTGCTTGTACTTCAGAAAAGTAGATGCCGAACAAGAGTGGACCCAGGACTGAGCCCTGTGGGACACCACTTGTGACAGGTTTTGAGCCTGACATGGCGCCAGCAACTCTGACCCTGTGGGTTCTGTCACTTAGCCAGTTTGCAACCCATCTTGTGATGTATGGGTTTACATTTAAGCTGATGAGTTTTTCAATGATACCTGAGTGGGGTATTGTGTCGAAAGCCTTTGCCAGGTCGAGGTAGGCTGTATGGACTGCCTTTCCCTCATCAATGGCCTTGGTGACTGTTTCGAAAAAGTCAACCAAGTTTAAAAGGCATGATCTGCCTTTGACAAAACCAAACTGGGTTGGATCTAAAGTCTGCAAGTTCCCTATGTCTTTATTTATGAGTTCCATTATGATCCCCTCCATAGCTTTGCAGATCAGGCTTGTCAAGCTGATGGGACGGTAATTTCCAGGGTCGGTGGAGGCACCGCCTTTGTGAAGTGGGACCACAGTTGCCGTGCGCCACTCCTTGGGTACGTATCCTGAGGTGAGGCTAAGATTAAACAGCTGTCCTAACTGCGGGGTTTAATTCCTCATTGAGTTCGTGGAGCACACAGCCGGGGACACCATCCAGTCCCATGGATGCTGTGTTTTTCGCCTTGGAGAGAGCAGTTCTCACCTGGGCGTTAGAGATGTTTGGGGGGCTACAATCCTCTGATATAGATATCTCTTCTTTTGGGGGGAAGGGGGGGGAGAAGTTTGCACTGAACCTGTCAGCCAGTATGTTGGCAATGTCTGTAGGTTCAGTAATTTTCACATCATTTTGAACTAATTCTGAGCATATCTGGGAGTTTCCTCCCAGGTTTCTAACATAGCTAAAGAAGGCTTTATGATTGTCTTTTGAGTCCTTAGCAATTTTTCTCTCAAAATTTGCCTTGGATGATTTTATGAGAGCTCTTAGTTTTTTACTTATAATGATCAAAGGTGTCTTACCTTTTAAGGATTTTGCTCTATCTTGTAGTAGCTTCCTCCTTTTGTTGTAGAGCTTGTTTATGGCTGGGGTCCACCAGACTGGACACTTGCCTTTGGTACAAAGAGTCTTTGTTTTGTTTGGGATTGCCTGATCCATGCAGTCCTGTAGGTGCTGGTAGAAGGCATTTGTAAGTGATTCAGCGGCTTGAGTAATGTTTTCCGCCAGCTCGGGGGCCTTAAAGGAGACCACACTAGTCTTTAGAAGTGTGAAGTCGGCTTTTGAGAAGTTCTTCACTGTGGTCTTTTTTATCTCAGGTGGGGGCGGGATGAGGACCTCCAGTGAGATTAGTTTATGATCTGATCTCACCAGTGAGGGGTATACTTCCGGTGTTGAACATTGTGATCCCATGTTCGTGATGATGAGATCAAGTATGTTTTCACCTCTTGTGGGGATGGTGACTAGTTGTTCCATGGCATTTGAGTTTATGAACTCCAGGAACCTTTGGGCTAGAGTGTTTGGGCTTGAGTAGTGATTCCAGTCTATATTAGGGTAGTTGAAGTCACCTAGTATGATGGTGTTTGGAGATACATTTATCCCCTCCAGTGTTTTCAGGAAAGCTATGCGAGGTTCCTGAGTTTGAGAGGGTGGCCTGTAACATGCTACAAATTGCAGAGCAGTCTTGCCTATGGTTAATTGCACCTGGATGGTCTCCGATGCATCGTGCGTTGCCACCAACCTTGAGGTGTGGGTGTCTTTGATGAATATGGACACCCCCCTTCCTTTCTTGGTGTTGTCAGGATTTTGGGGCCGGAACGCATGATAGGAGGTAAAACCTGATAGTGCTGGGGTGCTCTCCAGAGCTTTTAACCAGGTTTCAGTCACAGCACAGACATCGATGTTCTCCATACTGAGAAGGGCCTCGAGTGCGTGCATCTTGAGGTTGAGACTTCTGGCATTGAGCAGCATTACCCTTAGTTTTTTTCCTTTTTTGTGTTCTAGGGTGGTAGGTTTAGAATTTGAGCCTTGCCTAAAAAAGGCACTATGGGGGTGGCAAGAGCCTTTGCCAATATCCGGAAGTCCAGGGGTGACAGGTGCAAGCCGTCCCTTGTGAAGCAGCGTGGCTTGTCCAGCATGTCATCCCAGGCAGACAGACATTGGATCCCCTTTGAATGACACCAGAGTTTAAGCCAATTATTAAAGCTGATCATCTTATCTCTGTATTGTGGCATCATTCTTGGTGAAGGTAGGATACTGCTCAAGGTCAGAGTCATACCTGCCTGGGCTACATAATCAGAGAGCTCCTCAATGTCTCTTTTCATGTAGTCCAAGGAGGTACGTCTCAGGTCGTTTACACCAGCGTGGACAATGACTGAGTCGTACTTGTACCTGCTGTTGAGAGACCTGAGTGCTTGCGTTATGTGGCGGATTCTAGCCCCCTACAGGCAGCTTACCGTGACCTTCTCCTTACTCAATCTGGTGAGCGGGATGTCAGTGTGTCTCTGACTATGGAGTCACCAATGACGAGTGTGTCTAGCATTGTGTTTGGCCTTAAGGGCTGTGACTGTTTGGCACACTGACTGTGTGGTCTATGTGTTGCATGTGTTGTGTCCTGAGGTGGTAGTTGTTTGGGTGTCTGCTTTGGTGGCCTCTGCTGTTGTGGTAGATTTTTGATCAGAGCCTCCGAGTATGTCTTTGTGTGTTTATGTGTATGATTTGAAGTTGTGATAGTACTATGTGAGATTGGGTATGTGGTGTGTGTGGTTACCTTCTCCTCCTGTCTGGTCTTGCCAGTCCTATGTTGAGAGAGCTCAGCCTCCAGTTTGGCTGTATAGTTGCATCTCTCGCATGTATTTGTGTTTTGTGGGAGAAGGAGAGGGTTGTCTGTGTACATGAGGCAATTGTAACATTGCCTCAATATTCCCAGGTTCACCAGCTGAGCAGGAGAGGACACTAGCAACTGATCCCTCGACATGCTAGAAGGAATAGACAAAAACTTAAAAAAAGACTCCGGGGGATGTGGGTGATCGAGAAAGGGGTTTTAGGCTGGTGGGGTACTATCTATAATAAAAGTGCTATATCAAGGTGAAAAGTACTGTAGGAGCAAGTGCTAGGCTTTACAGATAGAGAGTAGTCTACTTAGGAAACAAGTAGAGATGAACTTTATAGTTATAGGATACGCTGGTTAGATCAGTAGTACAGTTCAAGGAAGGCTGTTTTAAGGGAAAATTTGAAGAGTGGACTTTAGGTAGCCCGAATAGTTTAACCTTGATTAACCGCCGCTGCTCTTGTGTGCTCCTGTGGCAACTCCGGGCTAAATTGCGCTAAAGTGTGCTAAAGCGTCCTTTATACCAGGGGGCTGGAAAAAACAGGAAATGACCCAAAATGGCCAATGAATTACTAGTTGCTGTCTCTAACCACTCCTCTGAGGACAAACAGGCAGCTCAGTACTCCCCACTCTCACTGGTGAGTAAAGAAACTTCCCTCTGGCCACACAAGAAAATGGAGGAACACAGGAACCAAATACAAAGCCCAGGGATCAGCAAATCTGATCACTGGAACAACTAGCTAGGAAAGTTAGGAAAGCAGAAGTATTTTTTTGTTTTTTTTAGTTTTTTTTTTACACACACAGACAGAAAATACAGTAAATGCTTTGTTATTCGACTAAATGCTATCAAAGGCTAGTACACTTGAGTGTATTAGCCTGTTTGTTAACTTTTAAGCAAAACTTTAGCTAAGAAGTGCAATCAACAATTTAAGCACAGAAAAACAGAAAAGACAGGTAATATAACAATAATATAAGCACAAACAGTGGTCGAAAAGCACAAAAGATCGAAAAAAGCAATAAAAAATGCTTAAAAAATACTTATAATCAAGAAAGTTGCTTTTTCTGCTCTCTGCTGCCTTAGGAACTCTGCAGGGGACCACGAGGAGCTATGCCAAGTTCTCTAATGCCAGAAAAGCCCGCCAAAGTGTGCTTTATAGCAGGGGCTGGAAAAAACAGGAAATGACCCAAAATGGCCAATGAATTACTAGTTGCTGTCTCTAACCACTCCTCTGAGGACAAACAGGTAGCTCAGTACTCCCCACTCTCACTGGTGAGTAAAGAAACTTCCCTCTGGCCACACAAGAAAATGGAGGAACACAGGAACCAAATACAAAGCCCAGGGATCAGCAAATCTGATCACTGGAACAACTAGCTAGGAAAGTTAGGAAAGCAGAAGTATTTTTTTGTTTTTTTTAGTTTTTTTTTTTTTTTACACACACAGACAAAAAATACAGTAAATGCTTTGTTATTCGACTAAATGCTAATCTTTATCCCAACAAAATGTTCCATCACAGAAATGTCCCTAAATTTTGAAACTAAAATATTATATCCATCCCCTACACCAAGGTGGCTCCTCTACTGATACCTCAAGTTGCAGGGCAAAAGCCATTCTGTTCCCTATCCAAAGTCTTAGAAAACTGTGTCCAACCCCAGTTAATTAAATTTGTTACCACAAACAATTTACTAAGCCCCACACAACACAGTTTCTGACCATACCATAGCAGTACAACTCTAATCAGCCTTGCTACCACCATCAACAGTAACAAGAATGCAGAGAACTTAATAGCCACAATTTCGACACAGTGTCTCACCAAAAATTACTCTACAAGCTCTTCTACCTATGACTATAGTACGCATCTTTTATCTTGTTCAACAGCTACCTCAGTGATGGACTTCAGACTGTAAAATGGGAAAGTGACATCACTAAGTTTCTCTCATTGCACACGGGGTGCTTCAAAAATCTATCCTTGGTCCCTTGCTATTCAATTTTTTTCATAAATGGCCTACATACTGCAAGTAAACATGCTACCAATATTCATTCTTCTTAAGCAGGTTGTATACCCCTCACAGTGGACCAAGCTAGACACGAGCAAGCATTATTTACATTGATGCTATTATTAGCCAAGAAGTTCATTACTAAATGATGGAAACTTCAAGACCCCTCTACAATACTATAAGTTCGTAAGTTGTTAGAGGAGATAGCCATGAGGGAGTCCTGAAAATTCAAAGAAAGTGTGATGGTGAGATTCACCAGTAACTGGCACCCTTGGTTAAAAGCTTCTGATGACCATTACATAGTTTAGTGAGAGCTATTATTGTACATTTATTAGGTGAGGACAAAAAGGAATGGGAAAAGAAGAGACAGGAAATGTAAGTATCAAAGATGCTGCTGTTTGCTATTGAGGAAGGATTTTTTTTTTTAATGTCTTGAACTGGAACTGCCCTTCCTTATTTAGTATTTTAAAACATGAAATTGCTTCATTGTAAAGAATAATGTTTCAACAGAATAATTATTTTGCACTATTATTTGGCTCTCTTTGTTACTTTGGGTTGTTCACTATAAAAGCAAATAAAATAGACTATGTGTGCTAATCCTAGACCTTGCAAGAGTTCTGTGATTCTGAGAAAGGAATGTGTCCTCAGTGGGTTTGCATAATTAACATTTTTTTAACATGCTGAACCATGGGTCTAGCTATAATAGGTGTGACTAGATTAAAACAACAGCAATAACTCTGAGTTTGTGTTTCCTATGATAGTGTTAAGACTAAAGGTTTATATAGGTTCATAGTTACTTACTTAGCAATTAATCCATACAGATCTTTAGAAGTCTAGTCATACACTCCCATGAAGTTTTTATGTTTTATATTTTAATTATGAATGACCTGGAAAGAAGCAGCATTTACAGCTTGCCCTTATCCATAAGGGACAAGGTGTTAAGCTGGGAATGAATTTATGGTTACCCATTGATTTGTCAAGAATGCATGTGAATAGCATAAGAGAAGTATTTTGTTTTATGTGGACAAAAAGATGATTCCAAAGTAGTGTCATCCTCTGTGACACATAACTGTCCCTCCAGCATGTCATATTTATGTTACAAAAGAGATTTAGATATCTTGAGTGGGTGCTCAATCCACCATTGTACTTGAAAATATGCAGTAGGTCTAAAATGATAGGATCTGTTGAGGTTCTGTATTCAATACAGAGGTTGCCAATCAGTAAACAGTATGACATTGAGAAGAGGGACACAATTTTGAGATGGTTTGCATAGCTTTTTATGATTTAGGCCCTTGATTTTCTGAGTAAAAAAGCATTGTGGGTATTTCGGTTGTGTCCTGTGTTTGGACAGGTATCTACCAAAGGAGACGTCATTCTCAGTGATGGGCCTGATGAGTGTGGTATACAGTGGAATAATTACACTCCTAGATCTGGGTGCCATACTCCTAGTAAGCTATGCAATGAAAAAGGTTTTTACTGTAGTGGATACATGGTGATTGAAGAATAGTTCATTGTCTACATAGCTTCCCAGGTCCCTAACTGCTAGATTAATTTTCAGGAGTATGTTGCCAATGTGATAGTCACAATAAGCTTTTTACTCGCTGAATGATACTATTAAGCATTTCTTGACTTTCAGTTTTAGTACATGGTTTTGCAACCAGCTATTCATTTGGGAAAGTCATTCTGGGAAGGTCTTGGTGTCCTCTGGGGAGTTTACGATTGCACCACTTTTGTAGTTTCGTAAATGTATGCTAGGCTAACAACTACTGGGGCCTTTATAAGCCTAGTAAAGCATCCCAATTATATCACACAAGTTTATGTGCCTTAGAGATTATTTTAGGGGGTATATGTAAACTAAGGCAAGATTTATAGGCTACTTTGGTCTATTAGAGACATAGGTGATAAACCAGGGGTGTATTTCAATTTTCCATCCACTCATCCAGGTTTCTCTTGAATAGGGTTACAGAAGCACTCTGCTTAACATCAACAAGAAGCCTGTTTCAGGGAAGGGCACTTATCTGAGACACATACCTGCCCCATATATGTATACTGTTTATGTTGCAAATAAAGTTTAAATCACTTTGTCAAGTAATTCTAATACTATTCATTTTGCAGTATGCAAAAGGTCCATAAGAGTGGACTCCAGGTATGCCTTGTACACCAGGCATGGATCACCTTTCGATAGTCTGTAGGAAACAGAGTACACAGATAAGGTTTTAAGGCAATCTGCAAAGGACATGATGCTTATGCCTTATATTCTTTTTGTAAGGAACCTCTGCAGATATTCCAGTTGTTGCATGTGGTTGATCAGGCATATACTGAAGGGAGTGTTGTTCTCTATGATGGGCCTGATGAGGGCTGAATCTACTGGAACAATAACCTCCTTAGTCCCAGATGCCATGCCATTGATTATAAGTTGAACAACATAGAATGATTTCCTGACTCCTTAGACACATGTTGGTCAAAGGCTAGGTTACTATCTATATTTGTACCAAAGTCCCTGACTTCCTTCCTATAGGATGTTAGTGTCTTCGGGGATTCTATGATTACTCCTTTTTTGCAATCATCTGCAAACTTCATTGGCCAGAGATCTTTGACATCAGCCTTAACTTCCAATAAGTAGATGCCAAAAAGGAGCAAACATAGTCCTGAGGGACTCTGCTAGTGTAGAGGTAGTCTCTTTATCCTAACTTCCAGGGTCCTACTGGCATGTAACACAGGGGGTTATGCTTATATCCATTACTTTTTTTTAATAATGCCTAAATGGAGTTTTGTATCAAATGGTCAAGATAGACATCATGCACCTCTTTGCCCTCATTCTTTGCCTTGGTGATCTTCTCAAAGAGGTTTACCAGGTTGAGTAAGCATAATCTCTCTTTGACAAAACCAAACTGGGTTAGATCAAATGTTTGCAGGGTTTCTATGTCCTTATTATTAATTTTCATGATAATTCTTTCCATGGCTTTACATATGAGACAAGTCAGACTTATGGGTCTATAGTTCCCTGTGTCCATTGATGGCCTGTCCTTTTGCAGAGGGATGACTATTGCAATTCTACATTCGCATGGCAGAAAGCATGTGTGGAGGCTGTGGTTAAACAGTGATTCCAGTGGCCCCAATAGGCCATGTCTAAGGCTATTTAAGAAGCATTTGGGGATATTATTGGGGTCCATTGATGTAGTGTTTTTAGCATTAGAATATGCATCTAGCACTTGTTCCATGATGATAATTGGGGGAGGTTGTTTCATGTTTTTTCTTGCAGAGTAGCCGAGGAGATAAAACTGGAGGTGAATTTGTCTGCCAGCAAACTTGCTATATCTTCTTGTGGCTCCGCTTGCTATCAGTTCTGCACACTGCTGTGTACTGCCTTTGAGGTGTCAGACATAGCTACAGAAAGTGTTATGGTTGTCCCTTGCCTGGGAGGCTATCTTTACCTCAAATCTGTCTAGTAGACTTAATTTGCCCTCTTAGCTGTTTCTTTAGATTAATGAGAGAGTGTTTTATCATGTTAGGCATAGCACTTCCTAATCTTGGTTATGACTTTGTTTCTTTTGTTGTATAACCTGTTTATGTTTGAATTCCACCACAGCAGTTTGTTCTTGGAGTTCATTCTGGGATTAATTTTGGTAGGCACAGCTGTCTTTGTGCATTTATAGACATGATTGTATAGGGTTTCTATGAACACTTTTGCATAGGCAGCTGTGTTCTCAGCATTTGGAGGTCTTGAAATTTTGACAGGTTATGACTTAGTAGTAGGAAGTTTGTTTTAGCATAGCTCCTTAATGTTACAGGGTTAGCTGGACTCACAGAACTGATTTTTAGTAAGAAGAAGACAGCTCTGTGATCTGACCTTACCAGAGACAACACTACATTAGGGTTTACAAATTCTGCAATATTTGTGAGTACCAGGTCCAGTGTAATTGCACCCCTAAAGGATGTATGGACTATCTGGTCCAAGCTGTTTGTGTTTACAAAGTCCAGGAATCTCTGCACCTGTAAATTTGAGGGCATGTAAGTATCCTAGTTTATAGTAGGGTAGTTGAAGTCACCCATGTATGTAGTATTAGGTTGGATAGAGAAGGCTTCCATTAAGTCCAAGTACAAGTAATGTGTTTCTTGGGTCATACAATGTGACCTACAACTTGCAAGGATGTGATATGGAACTTTGCCTATGGAAATCAGGACATGAAGAAGCTCAAGTAAATCATCCTGTTTCACTAGTCTTGATGTGAGTTAGTTGCTGATATAGATTAAACACCTCCACCTTTGGTCCCTGCCTGTACAGTAGCTGGCCTGAATGTGTGGAAACATTATAGCCCTGCTCTTCCAGGGTGCTCCCCACAGCTTTAAACTATTTCTCAGTAACTTCCACATTCTACAGGGTAAGGAGAACCTGGAGAGAGCAGGGTTTCTTGTTCATGTTCCTGGCGTTGAGCAGAAACACCTTTAGGTTCCCCTTGGATTGGTTTTGCTATGTTGGAAGGTTTGTCTGTTTGACATTGCCTAAAAACAGCACTATGGGGGTGGACAATGTCTTAGCAATTATTCAAAAGCCTTAAGGGGTCAGGCACAGACCATCCTTGGCAAAGTAATGTGGTCTGTTGACCATATCCTCCCATGCTGGGAAATATTGTATCCCATTGGAATAACACCATAAATTAAACCAGTTATTAAAGTCAATCAGCTTTTGTTAATATTATGGTACCATCTATGGTGAAGGTGAATTGCTGCTCAATACTAGGCACATACCAGCTTGCGACACATAGTGACGAAATCTCCATACTGTCTCTCATTATATATTCAAGGAAGGTACATCTCAGGTCATTTACATCCACATGGGCTGTGACTGAATCATACGTTTACTTGTGGTCTAATGACATGAGTGAGTGGGTAATTTGATGGACTCTAGCCTCGATAGACAACTGACAGTGATTTTTCTCCTTATTCACCTTGGTGAGCAGGACATCTCTATGTCTCAAAATGGAGTCTCCTATGATTAAAATACTGGGTAGCATATTGGCTTTGTAGTTGAGAGTCCTAAAGATGTTGCTGCATGTGCTGTTTTGGGTGTTTTTGTGGATTTTATTTGAGTTGCTGAGGATTCCTTTAATAGTTCAATGTCTAGGAGGTTTTTAGAGTTTAGGAATGTTGTTTTTAAGTACCTCAGCATATGTTGGTCTATTTGTTGTGTCAGTAATATGTGTGGTGGGTGTAATTATTCTATTACTGACAACCTGATTGTTATTTTGAGTGCTTTCGCATGAGTCTTGCTTCCAGTGACTGTGTAATTAGATCTCTCACATACTGTATCCATTTCTTTAAGGATTAGTTGGTTGTCAGTGAACATGAGGCAATTCCTACATTGTCTCAGGATGCACATATAAACCAAGATATTAGTGGAGACATTGGGAAATTGCCCATCCATGGTGTCAGGTCATTTTTAGGTAAACTACAAAGGGGTGTTACATCAGCCAAATGAGTGCTGTGAGGGTAGAAATGAGAATTTGGCTATGTATCACTGAATTTATGTGGCAGTGCTCCTTGGTGTGCAAACAAGTTGCTCTTTGCACAGCTGTGTACTGGGTAAAGTTACAGAGGAAGTCTTATACAGAACATTTACATTAGGTGTCTGCTTCTAAACAAGGCACTGAAAAACACCATTGCATGATGTGCAGCAGAATTTGTAGAATCAAAGTGTATTCTCAGTGATTAAATTAATTTGTAGACTCAAAGAGAGCTCTCAGTGATTTAAAAAAAAAGCCAAAAAGACCCCTGGCCAATGAAATTATCTCATTTTAAGTAGTATTCTTGTCTGTTTTTCAGCTTGTACAGATCTGGCTACTTTTCTACTGCCATTAGAATTGCAGTCTCAGTCTTCTAAATGTAAAAGCACACTTTTAGCCAAAGTGAAAAGGTACTAAAAACAAATCAAACAACTAGCTACAAGTTATTCTCACTTTAAGCCTCACTGTGTGTTTCTCAAGTCTAATGGACCAGACTACCTTTCTGCTGCCTTTTAAATTGCAGCCCTAGTCACAATTCAATTTAGCCAAAAGTGTGTTTTTACATACTAGGTTTGCCATAAGCCCTTAACAAAAGCTATGACATCCAAATGTAAATGCCAGAGAGGAGTGGTCCAAGGAATAAACTTTAGGGTACACTGCTGGTGATGGGACTTTTGGAGGAGGTAGAGAAGTCCACCTTTATTTCCTGGGTTCTATTTGTAAGTTATTGTGCTATTCAACAAGTTACATAGCTAGTTGTTTTATTTGGGATACTTTATTTATTTATTTATTTGAGATTTGTTGACTGGGAAAGTCCAACTGGGTCAGAAACCTATTTTCATTGGGAGCCCAGGGAGAAAAGCTCCACAGAGAAAAAAACATTGATAAAATAAAAGTACAGAGAATTAAATTTACATACGGGAATGAAGGTTACAAAAACACTGAAGAAGACAATTAGTATAAAATACCACAGCAAACACAGAAATCAAGGAACACAGACATATAAGTTTATGCAGTTGGTTTAATACTACAGTTCCTTTTGGTAGAATTTTGAAATACAATTATAAAAAGTTTTGTATATTTAGATATCACATGTATGATTTCTTTTAGGAAGACTAAAGGCATACATTTAGAAAAACGGGGTAGAATAGTCAACTAATATACATCAGTAGGCATGGCAGCAAATTTAAAGATGAAGGAAAAGGAGGAGCTTAATATTTGTTGTCAGTGTATCAGGTTTTATGTCAAATTTCAATAATCTAGCTGCTTTTTCCTTTGAAAGAGGAAGAAGGAAGGAAGTGTAGTATAGGTAGTAGAGTAAAACATAAAGTGAAGAAGGGAAAATGGCAGGGGGGAGAGGAGTAAGTAAGTAAGTGTAGTACAGGTAGTAGAATAAAGTAGAGTGAAGAAGGGGAAATGCAGGAGGAGGGGAGTAAGTAAATAAGTAATTGTAGTATGGGTAGTAGAGTAAAGTAGAGTGAAAAAAGGGGGAGGCAGAGGAAGGGGCAGCAGTCAATAAGTGTAGTACACGTAGTAGAGTAATGTAGAGTGAAGAAGGGGAAAGGCAGGGGGATGGGAGTAAGTAAGTAAGTGTAGTACAGGTAGTAGATTAAAGTAGAGTGAAGAAGGGGAAAGGCAGGGAGGAAGGAAGTACGTAAGTGTAGTACAGGTAGTAGAGTAACATAGAGTGAAGAAAAGGAAAGGCAGGGCAAGGGGAGGAAGTAAGTAAGTACAGTAAGGGTAGTACAGTAAAGTAGAGTGAAGTAGGGGAAAGGCAGGGGGGAGGAAGTAAGTGTAGTATGGGTAGTACAGTAAAGTAGAGTGAAGAAGGGGAAAGGCAGAGGGAGGGAGGAAGTAAGTGTAGTATGAGTAGTAGAGTAAAGTAGAGTGAAGAAGGGGAAAGGCAGGGGGAGGGGAAGAAGTAAGTGTAGTATGAGTAATATAGTAAAGTAGAGTGAAGAAGGGGAAAGGCAGGGGAGGGAGGAAGTAAGTAAGTGTAGTACAGGTAGTAGATTAAAGTAGAGTGAAGAAGGGAAAGGCAGGGAGGAAGGAAGCACGTAAGTGTAGTACAGGTAGTAGAGTAACATAGAGTGAAGAAAAGGAAAGGCAGGGCAAGGGAGGAAGTAAGTAAGTACAGTAAGGGTAGTACAGTAAAGTAGAGTGAAGTAGGGAAAGGCAGGGGAGGAAGTAAGTGTAGTATGGGTAGTACAGTAAAGTAGAGTGAAGAAGGGAAAGGCAGGGGAGGGAGGAAGTAAGTGTAGTATGAGTAGTAGAGTAAAGTAGAGTGAAGAAGCGGAAAGGCAGGGGGAGGGGAAGAAGTAAGTGTAGTATGAGTAATAGAGTAAAGTAGAGTGAAGAAGGGGAAAGGCAGGGGGAGGGGAGGAAGTAAGTAAGTGTAGTACAGGTAGTAGATTAAAGTAGAGTGAAGAAGGAAAGGCAGGGAGGAAGGAAGTACGTAAGTGTAGTACAGGTAGTAGAGTAACATAGAGTGAAGAAAAGGAAAGGCAGGGCAAGGGGAGGAAGTAAGTAAGTACAGTAAGGGTAGTACAGTAAAGTAGAGTGAAGTAGGGGAAAGGCAGGGGGGAGGAAGTAAGTGTAGTATGGGTAGTACAGTAAAGTAGAGTGAAGAAGGGGAAAGGCAGAGGGAGGGGAGGAAGTAAGTGTAGTATGAGTAGTAGAGTAAAGTAGAGTGAAGAAGGGGAAAGGCAGGGGGAGGGGAAGAAGTAAGTGTAGTATGAGTAATAGAGTAAAGTAGAGTGAAGAAGGGGAAAGGCAGGGGGAGGGGAGGAAGTAAGTAAGTGTAGTACAGGTAGTAGATTAAAGTAGAGTGAAGAAGGGGAAAGGCAGGGAGGAAGGAAGTACGTAAGTGTAGTACAGGTAGTAGAGTAACATAGAGTGAAGAAAAGGAAAGGCAGGGCAAGGGGAGGAAGTAAGTAAGTACAGTAAGGGTAGTACAGTAAAGTAGAGTGAAGTAGGGGAAAGGCAGGGGGGAGGAAGTAAGTGTAGTATGGGTAGTACAGTAAAGTAGAGTGAAGAAGGGGAAAGGCAGAGGGAGGGGAGGAAGTAAGTGTAGTATGAGTAGTAGAGTAAAGTAGAGTGAAGAAGGGGAAAGGCAGGGGGAGGGGAAGAAGTAAGTGTAGTATGAGTAATAGAGTAAAGTAGAGTGAAGAAGGGGAAAGGCAGGGGGAGGGGAGGAAGTAAGTAAGTGTAGTACAGGTAGTAGATTAAAGTAGAGTGAAGAAGGGGAAAGGCAGGGAGGAAGGAAGTACGTAAGTGTAGTACAGGTAGTAGAGTAACATAGAGTGAAGAAAAGGAAAGGCAGGGCAAGGGGAGGAAGTAAGTACAGTAAGGGTAGTACAGTAAAGTAGAGTGAAGTAGGGGAAAGGCAGGGGGGAGGAAGTAAGTGTAGTATGGGTAGTACAGTAAAGTAGAGTGAAGAAGGGGAAAGGCAGGGGGAGGGGAGGAAGTAAGTGTAGTATGAGTAGTAGAGTAAAGTAGAGTGAAGAAGGGGAAAGGCAGGGGGAGGGGAAGAAGTAAGTGTAGTATGAGTAATATAGTAAAGTAGAGTGAAGAAGGGGAAAGGCAGGGGGAGGGGAGGAAGTAAGTAGGTGCAATTGAGGTAGTAGAGTAAAGTAGAGTGAATACAGGGAAAGGCAAGAGGAGAAGGCTAAGTAAGTAAGTAAGTGCATTATGGGTAGTAGAGTAAAGTAGAGTGTAGACGGGGAAAGGCAGGGGGAGGGGAGGAAGTAAGTAAGTGTAGTACAGATAAAACAAATAAATAAAATGAACAAGCTATGGAAATGAATGCTGGCAGTGCAATTAAGCTTTCTGTTATCTAGACTGCCAGAATTCATTTCTGAAGTGTAGTACAGGAAGTAGAGTAAAGTAGAGTGAAGAAGGGTAAAGGCAAGGGGGAAAAGGAGGTAAGTGTAGTATGGGTAGTGGAGAAATGTAGAGTGAAGAATGGGAAAGGCAGGGGGAGGTTAGGAAATAAATAAGTGTAGTACAGCTAGTAGAGTAAAGTAGTGTGAGGAAGGGGAAAGACAGGGGGAGGTTAGGAAATAAATAAGTGTAGTACAGCTGGTAGAGTAAGGTAGTGTGAGGAAGGGGAAAGACAGGGGGAGGTTAGGAAATAAATAAGTGTAGTACAGCTAGTAGAGTAAAGTAGTGTGAGGAAGGGGAAAGACAGGGGGAGGTTAGGAAATAAATAAGTGTAGTACAGCTAGTAGAGTAAAGTAGTGTGAGGAAGGGGAAAGACAGGGGGAGGTTAGGAAATAAATAAGTGTAGTACAGCTGGTAGAGTAAGGTAGGGTGAAGAAGGGGAAAGGTAGGGGGAGGGGAGGAAGGAGGTAAGTATATTATTGGTAGTAGAGTATATAGGCAGGGGAATGGAGTAAGTAAGTAAGTGTAGTACAGGTAGTAGAGTAAAGCAGAGTGAAGAAGGGGAAAGGCAAGGGGAGGGGAGGAAGGAGGTAAGTATAGTATGGGTAGTAGAGTAAAGTACAGTGAAAAAGGGGAAAAGCAGGGGGAGGAAGGAGATAAGTGTAGAATGGGTAGTAGAATTGAGTAGAGTGAAGAAGGGAAAAGGCAGGAGGGAGGGGAGAAAGGAGGTAAGTTTAGTATGGGTAGTAGTGTAAAGTAGAGTGAAGAAGGGGAAAGGCAGGGGTAGGGGAAGAAGTAAGAAATGTATAGTAGAGTAAAGATGGGAAGGGAGGGAAGGGGATAGGAACTGGGTTGTTAGGTAGTTTTGGAACAGGGGCAGCTACTTGTTACTACTTTATCTATAATTCCTGAGTGTGGAATGGTGTCAAATGTCTTTGCAATATCTAGATATGGAATGTGTACTGATTTTCCCTCATCCATTAATAGCAACCTCAAAGAAGTCAACCAGGTTAAGTAGGCAGGATGTGCCCTTAACAAATCTGAACTGGCCTGTGTCAAGAGATTGTAAGTTACCGATGTCCTTATTTATTAATTCTAAATTATCCTCTCTTTAGTCTTACATATGAGGCTGGTTAGACTTATGAGTCTATAATTTCCTGGGTCCATTGATGACCCACATTTGTGAAAGGGGATGACAATTGCTATCCTGAATTTGTCTGGCACAAAGATTGTTTGGAGTTTAATATTGAACAGTCACTGTAGGGGGGTTTACAGGTCTTGTTTTAGACTAGCCAGTAGGCAGCCTGGTATGTCATCACTTCTTATAGAAGAAATGCTGCTGGCCATGGATAGCAGAGTGAGGACTTGTTAATGGGGTGCAGAGGTGGGTATCAGATCTGTGAATGTAAGATAGGAGAGATGGGGTGACGTTAAAGCCACATTTATCTGGCTATGCCCTCTGGGTCTGGTTATATGATATCATTTACTCTTAGCTCTCTAGAGTGCTGGACATTGTTTTTAAGGGCTCAAACATAGTTAAAGAAGACTTTATGGTCGTTCTTTCCCTTAGTGGCAATTTTTACTTCAAACCTTGCTTTGGTTGATTTGATCAGTGTCTGGCATTCATTATTAGGTTTATCAAGAGCTTTTTTGATTCTTGAGAGTTACATTTGTTTTTCATACAATGATTATTTTTTTTTTTTATTATAGAGCCTGTTTATATTTGAGTTCCACCATAGAGGTTTATTTTTGAATTTGGCATTGTATTTACTTTGGAGGAGGACAGATCTATATATGCAGCTAATCCCCTGTGCATTCAATTTGGCATTAATGTATTCTACATAAACAGTGAGGTCATCAAGTTAGAAAGGAATACTGAATTTATCTAGGCCATCACTTAGTTTCAACATATTAGCCGTGGCATAATCTCTGAATACAGAGGTATTGGATGATGTTTCTTTATTCTGACTACAGTCTTAAGGTGAATGTGACTAATTTTTTCTCCAATTTGGCCAGGAAGGGATTCAAAATTGGTAGGGAGCACAGCTGTTTCATATGCTGAGTACCAAGTCCAGGATTTTATCTCCTGGTTGGGGTGCAGACTATCTGTCAACCGAGTTTGTACTAATAAAGTACAGAAATTTCTGGGCATACATGTTAGAGGATGTATACATCTCTCAGTTAATGGCAGGGTAGTTAAAGTCCCCTAGGAAAATGTCATTTGGTTTAATTCATAAGGATTCCATACTAGTTAGGTAGGAGCTATGGGCTGAAATGGTCATAGTTGGGGTCCTGTAGTTAGCCATGATGTGATGAGTCTTGTCAATGGTAAGTTAAATATGAAGGAATTCCAGATAGTTAACATGTTTAACTAATCTATAGATTAAGTGTTTTTTTACAAATATAGACACACCATCAGCTTTAGTGCCTTCATTTAGTGCAGTGGGCCTGAAAATGTCGTAGGCTTTGAAACCTTGCACTGAATGAATGCTCTTTGTAATGATGCATTTATCAATGTTTTCCAAGGTAAGCAGTGCTTGTAGATGATGAAGTTTTTGTTAAGGCTCGTAGCATTGAGCAACAATGCCATTATGTTTTATTGATTTGTTTTTGCTATAATAGAAGCTTTTGAGGACTCACATTGCCTAAAACAGGTACTATGGGGGTAGACTACATTTTTGCCAGTATACAAAAGCCTTGGGGGGGGAGATACCGGGTGCTCCTGGCAAAATAGTTAGGTCTGTCTATCGTCTCCTTCGATGCTGATATATACTGGACCACCTTTGAATGACACCATGAGCTAAGTCAGTTGTTGAAATCAATACTCTAAAAAAACACTATGGCAATGGAATGTTTAATGAAATAAATGCATGACAGAGTACCTTGGAGTCCATGTAAGACATACTTACAGGAAAAGTGATATGGAAGGATGAATATACAGAGGTGGAGTTTCATAGTTTAGTACTAGGCTATCTGCCCTGGGGCATTTATAAGCCTAGCCATAGTGATGTGGCTTACGCCACCCCATGTAATGGTACAAAAGTGTACAGAATAGATTTAGAATACTGTGCCTCTGTCTAGTAGTGACACAGTGAAGACCACCTTACATAATACAATTAGTTTACTGTGCATCTGTCTAGAAGTGACACAGAGATGACCCCCGGGGTAAACCTACGATCTCCCATCCACTCGTCAAGATTTCTCTTGAAGAGAGTCAGTGAGGGGCTCTGCCTAACATGAACTGGGATTCTGTTCCAGAGTATGGGAAGCCTCTGAGTTATGAATCTGTCCCTCCAGCATGTCCTATTCATATTTGTGCTGAGGTTTAAATCTTTAGCTCTCGTGGTTCTGATGGATTTGGATTTTTTGAGGTGGAGCATGTCCATCAATTCCTGATTGGACATGGCCTTGTACGTCAGGCACAGATCACCTCTGAGTAGGCGGTATGCTACTGAATAGAGCTGGAGTTTCTTTAGTCTGGCAGCATATGACATATGTTGGAGACTCTTGATCCTCTTGGTGAGGTACTTTTGGGGTCTCTCCAGCTGTTGCAAGTGCCGGGTGAGGTACATACCAAATGGGGCATTGTACTCAATCATGGTCCTGATAAGGGAGGAGTACAGGGGTACAATGACCTCCTTTGATCTGGATGTGAATCCCTTCATGATAAGGTGGGCAAGGTAGAAAGTCTTTCTAACCACTTTTGCAACGTGGGTGTCAAATGAGAGGTCACTATCGACTTGGGTCCCCAGGTCTCTGATTACTTTTTCCGTATTCAGTGGGTTACTGTCTATGTGATAATTTGTGGGTACTTTGTTTTTCCCAAAGGGGAGGACTATACATTTTTTGGCATTTAGTTTAAGGCCATGACTCCGGCACCAGTTGCCCATTTCAGTGAGGCCTTTCTGTAGGATGTATGTGTCAGCTGGTGTATCGACTATGGCACCTAGTTTGCAGTCATCTGCGAATTTTGTCAGCCACAACCCTCCCATGTTTGCTTTCACATCTGAAAAATGAATGCCGAACAAGAGGGGTCCAAGGACAGAGCCCTGTGGGACACCACTTGTGACTGGCTTTGAGTCTGACATGGCTCCAGCGATTTTGACTTTATGGGTTCTATCCTTTAGCCAGTTTGCAACCCATCTTGTGACATATGGATTTACATTTAAGCTGTTGAGCTTATCTATGATGCCTGAGTGGGGTATTGTGTCAAAAGCTTTAGCCAAGTCCAGGTAGGCTGTATGGACTGCTTTGCCCTCATCAAAGGCTCTAGTGACTGTTTCGAAAAAGTCAACCAGGTTCAAAAGGCTGGATCTGCCCTTTACAAAGCTGAACTGGGTGGGATCAAGTGTCTGTAGGTCCCCAACCTCTCTGTTTATGAGTTCCATAATGATTCTTTCCATAGCTTTGCAGACCAGGCTGGTTAAGCTTATGGGGCGGTAGTTACCAGGGTCTGTAGAGGTGCCTCCTTTGTAGAGTGGGACCACTGTTGCTGTACGCCAGTGTTCAGGTACATAACCTGTAGTAAGGCTAAGGTTAAATAGCATTTTTATGTGCGGGTTTAGCTCCTCTTGGAGTTCACGTAGCACGCAACCCGGGATACCGTCAGGTCCCATTGATGCTGTGTTTTAAGCTTTGCTGAGGGCGGTTCTCACCTGGATATCTGAGATGACAGTGAGGTTACATTCAGCTGGGATAAGTATTTCCTCTTTTGGGGGTGAGGGAGGGGAGAAATTTGCACTGAACCTGTCTGCCAGAATGTTGGCAGTATCTGTGGGTTCAGTGTATTTTTTGTCATTGTGAACTAACTCTGAGCATATCTGAGGATTTCCACCCAGGTTTCTAACATAGCAGACGAAGGCCTTGTGGTTATCTTTAGTGTCCATAGCGATTTTTCTCTCAAAGTTGGCCTTGGATGTTTGTATGAGAGAACGTAGCTTTCTACTAGTGCTGATCAGAGATGCCTTCTCTTTATGGGATTTTGCTCTGACGTGCAGTAGCTTCCTTCTTTTGTTATACAATTTGTTTATGGCTGGGGTCCACCAGACAGGATGTCTGCCCTTGGTGGAGAGGGTCTTGGTTTTATTTGGGATTGCATGATCCATGCATTCTTGGAGATGTCCGTAGAAAGCATTTGTGAAGGATTCAGCATTGTGGGATGTGGTGTCTACTGGCCCAGTGGGCTTAAAGGATACCATCTCAGTCTTATGAAGTGTAAAGTCGGCTTTTGAGAAGTTTTTCACTGTAGTCTTTTGTGTTGGGGGTGGAGGTGGGATATGTATATCCAGGGTGATTAGTTTGTGGTCAGATCTCACTAGTGAGGGGTATACTTCCAGTGTGGAGCACTTTGTCCCCATGTTTGTGATGATCAGGTCTAGTATATTATCTCCCCTTGTGGAAGAGGTGACTAGATGTTCCATTGCATTTGAATTTATGAATTCCAGGAACCTTTTGGCTAGGGTGTTAGGGCTAGAATAATGCACCCAGTCTATGTTAGGGTAGTTGAAGTCTCCCAATATGATGGTGTTTGGTGAGACATTCATATCCTCCAATGTCTTCAGGAAGGCTGAATGGGGTTTCTGAGATTGGGAGGGTGGTCTGTAACATGCTACCAGTTGTATAGCAGTTTTGCCTACGGTTAGTTGCAACTGGATGGTCTCTGTGGCTTCATGTGTTGCCACTAACCTGGAGGTGTGGGTGTCCTTGATGAATATGGACACTCCCCCTCCCTTTTTGGTTCGGCCCGAGTTTTGGGGCTGAAAAGCATGATACAAGGTATAGCCTTGTAGCGCTGGGGTGCTCTCAGGAGCCTTGAACCAGGTTTCAGTGACTGCACAGACATCGATGTTCTCCATACTGAGGAGTGCTTCGAGAGCCTGCATCTTGAGATTTAGACTTCTGGCGTTGAGCAGCATTATCCTTAATTTTTTTCCATTTTTGTTTTCTAAGGAGTTATATTACAAAGGAGTTATATTACAAAGTAGCTCAGTGGCTCATCATACTATAATAGAATTATGTGAATGTGTTTGGGGAATTTAATACTGCAAGATGAAACCCATCATTCAGCTTTTAGATTTAAAAAGAAGGGTAGTAGGCTAATTATAAACAGGTACTTTAAGGATCATTAAAACTGCATTGGAGGAATGGAGAAAATCTGTCAAGCAAAAGGCACCACAAAAATAGTTGTCACTGCTGCACAGCTCAGGGACAATATTGGTACAAAACAGGAGAGGTAGAAAAGAAAAGAAGGTGTTGGAACCAGTCATTTATATGGGTTCATCCTATAAAGTGGGATGGATAGGAAGAGTACAGAAAATGGAAAAGGTAATTTATTTGTTCTTCATCAGAATCACTACTAAGTGTAAAGAGTACTGCATAAACACCTGTAATCTCTAGCAAATTTGACATTCTCAAGTACAGGTGAGCCATTTACACTGGCACAGTAACGTTATGACTACATCTCATGCAGTCAGAGTTCAAGTAGCAGATCAGGAGGCTCTTTGAGCTGGAAGACAGGAAAGGAGGAATGATGTGGCATTCCCGTCTTGGTTCTCTTTGGGGGAATTACTGAGGCACATGCTAAGGAGCATATAGTCCTGCAGGAAAGTCCACAGTGGAGATCATGGACTTAATGGGTGTGCTGGCTTCTACAGGGGCAGGGCAGTTTTGAGAGACGCGCCATGTATGGAAGTGACAGCCCTTGTTGATGTTTATTGAACGCTGAGCATTAGACATGTTACTGAGTATGTGCCATTGAGTTAAGTGCATAACAAGTAAATGCCCTAACATGTCCTTGTTCATCCATTCTCTGGTTTATTCATACACAAAATATATGGGCTGAACATACACTGGGAATGTAAGGTTAGGCTTCTTAATATTCTCATTGATCAATTGCCTAGTAAGCATCTATGAACAAACCTATAGAGCTAAACAAAAAGGCAAACAACCCTTGATGACTACCTAAGTGGTGGTTCCTTCTGTCAGCTCTTGTCCTGCTGTAGCAGAATGAGTGGGATAGCTGGCTGAGGCAAGGACTGATGTTTGATAGCCAGTAGGAGCAAAATGCTAAAAAGTTAAAAGAAAGAATTTTCAAATACAGATTTAGCTCTGACACCAATACGCACAATGATGAAAAGTAAAAGAAGTGAGGTGAAGGCAGCAGGGACATATTCAGTTTTTCACATTTTAAAATATAATGTGTCACTGTAATCAAACATACACACACACACACACACACACACACACACACACACACACACACACACACACACACACACACACACACACACACACGCATGCACACACACACACACACACACACGCACGCACGCACGCACACACGCACACACACGCACGCACGCACACACACACACACACACGCACACACACACACACACACACACACACACACACACACACACACACACACACACACACACACACACACACACACTGACTTACTACTGCCAATGCCTATGTTACACTTGGGTTTAACCCTCTGGCTACTAAAGCAACTTTGCTCTGGAGGAAATTATATGGATTTAAAATGGGTTGGGGATTAGCATAATGGTTATGGTGCTTACCTAAATAACACAAAGTACAAGGTCTGAATCTCATCTTTGAGGGAAATTAGCCTGGTTTAAAATGCCCCACTCCCCCAGGGCAGATAGCATACCACTTACCTGTGAAGTGGCAGGACTTCATCAAATGTAGAAAGGGGAGTTTACTTAAAAATGGATATGCTATTTCCTAGTCCTGACTCACTCCAAGACACCACTCAGGAGGTTCTTCAAGTAAAGTTATCCTTCATTTCATAATCAACTCAGCAGTTTATCCTGTCAGTGCTTTCCTCTCAGAGTGTATGGTGGGCTTTTAACAAGTCTGAGAGCAGTGAAGACCATATTCAGTTGCACTGCAAAAGAAAAGCAAGAGAGAGCCTGCTTGTTAAAATCAATGGTCTAACATCTGCACATGTTGCCTGTTTGTTCTTTGCAACTACTAAATGATCATAAATATCAGAGATAGCTAAACCGCAGTTATCTCTAGTTAGAAGTAATGGCTGTGTACAATCTAGACTGAAGGACACTAATCAGTTCCTTCAGTTAATGAATGACATGTATGTAAATAATTATTCCTGTCTACGCACTTTGGATGTGCAGTTGCTGTATACATGCACGCCACATGAGATAGGGTTAAAAAGCAGGTGATTTTTGGCTAATTATATCTGAAATGTAGAACTCAGATTATAATCAATTCTTACTTTATTCTGGTTGGTACTAGAACATGTTTTTTACTGACAGAATAAATGTTAATTTGCTATTGAAGGGGACTGCAATGGGGCAAAGTTATCTATACTGACTCATTTATGGAATACGTGAAAAAATGAAATGACCTATAATTGATTTTCAAAGTAAATGTTACCACTGTGCAATAGCTTGTGTTCACTACGTCTATGCCTGACCCCACAACTGTAAGAGCTCTACCATATGGCCTACCTCTGTCAATGTGTTCAATGAAAAGAGTGCCATTGGGGAATGTAAGTAAATTTAACATGAACAGTCTTGCTGTGCAGTCACTTTCATAGGCAAATATGTGCCTGCCCTGTGTCGAAAATGACTGTAACATTCCAGCCCAAGGGAGCAGTCCTTGCACTCTAATGATCACTTACTAAGTTGGCCACTGTCCTTTTTCTTGACCAATAGATTGCACTATTTATGCCATTTACTTAGTTTCCCTAGTGTCCTGGTTTATGCATTCAAGTAAATGAAGGAAATCCTGCTCTGCTTTGTGCTTCCTTGTTAATTACTCTGTACCAGCTATAAAGTGATTGCTTTCTGTAATAAATGACCTGAGGGCAGGAAGGTCACTGTAGTAGAATGTACTGATAAATCTCCCCTCACTTTCATCTCCACATCCACTCAGTCACCATTTCTTTTCACAGTGCAGTATGTGTCATGTGTTATTACATTTCTATTTGTTCTAAGACTGTGTAGAGCAATGAGAAAATCTTGGTAATGTGTTGCAGTTCCATCAATTTTATTCTATTCAGATAAGCATTATATATGTTGATTTTGTGTCCTTTAACATTTATGTATGTATTTTCATTTGCTGGTGTATTGATATATATAACATTCTTTTGATGTACTATTTAATTCAATGAATGTTTATTAAGTTATGGTTTTATATTGTGGTTATCAGTGTAGTGCTGTTCGGATAATTTGCACTGTACTCTGCATTTCTGGGATTCTCTATCAGTACACCTCCTACTAAACCTATTTTGACCTTACATTCATAAACTTTCTTACAATCTCTCTACTCTTAACAGTGCTCCATATTCTCTAGCTCTGACTCACCATGGTCCTTCCTCCATCTCAAGAAACAAGTATTTTGCCTCCATATAATATTAGAGTTTAGAAGAGTTTTTCTAATTTCTTTCTTTTTCTTTCAGAGACCATGGTCCCTACATCCAGCCCTGCTTTCTGAAAATGCAGAAGTTCTGTCACAAGACCCACTTGTCCACGTCCTATATAAACTACTCTTAAAACTCAGACCATGCTCTACTTCAACTAATGAACTTCCAAATGAGTGCCTTCAAATAGCAGCCAATAGCATTGCCTACCTTGTCTCAATTCTAATAAATAGGTCAAACCTGGAATCCTACGTTCCATCTCTGAATAAAAAAATCACACATTATCTCTCTGCACAAAGGATGAAATTCAATAGACATCACTAACATTAGACCGATAGCAATCTTATCCCCTCTCCAAAATAATTAAAAATGTATTCAAAAACAATTGCCAAACTATTTCCTGCAGGAAGAACTCCTAACCCCCAACAACATGACTTCTGTCCTTCCCATAATACTAACACTGTACTTCTAACCTTTATAGATAATGTCAATAAAGCTAGTGATAATGGCAAACTAGTCTCCTCCTTATTTCTAAACTTGTCTAAAGCCTAATAAATAGTTTGTCACATGAAATGTTTACATCAACTGCCCCCACTGGGTCTCTCTCAGCCCACCCTTCTATGGCTCAAAAGCTACTTGTTGAATAGGTATCAGTCAGTAAAATGGCACTCCATGTTCTCTCCTTACCTCCCAATCACCACCAGTGTGTCACAAGACTCTCTTCTTGTTCCCTTCCACTTTTTTATTCTCACCAACTCCCTCCAGACATCCACACAACAAGCCTTCTTCATAGAATACAATACAATATGCAATGACTCCACGCTCATATGCATATCAAACAACCTGGTACACCAGCAAACAATTACTCAGGAAGCTTTTAAAGGCAATAAAGCATGGCTTTGTAACTCACACGTCGTGCTCACCCCCCCCGAAAAAAAAAACTACCAATTTTTCCCTCTCCCATGAAAAAAATTAATTTAATTTTAATAATACAATCATTGAAGCCACTTATCATAGGAAATTATTAAGCATGATAGTGGATGATAACATTAAATTTGATCTGCATATACAAAATAGCATAAAAAAATTACCAAAAACTAGGGATTCTTTAGAGTCCAAAACTTTCTCAACAATGCAACTAAAACTACACTTGACTACTTTATGGCACTGATGTCCTTACTAACCTCTAGACATTAGAAAAACCTAAACGGCACTATAATAAAGTGGGTATATTTGCAGCAACCCCCCCTTTCAGAACCCACCACTGTATAGCATTAAAATGCCTAAATTGGTTAGCTCTACTCTATCAACTAATATATATACACATATACACAGCCTCTACTACATATAAAATTATCCAGCATCCATCTGCTTGTCCAGCACAAAATGCCATTCTAACACAACTAGTTTTCCTCTCAGTCATTATGATCCAATGACCAAAAATGTCTCTCTGTCCACAAACCAATCAAATCTGTTGGGCATGGTCTGTACTCATACCATATTGCTAAGGCCTGGAACTCCTTACCTATATCCATCAGGACAATACCCTCCCTCCAGTCTTTAAAATCATTCTGAAGGACTTCCCAGCCAAAATCACAACTCCATACTAAACTATATTCCTAAATATGAGCAAATACCTATTCCCCCCTTAGACTTCCTTCCTCCCTCTTCTTCATTCATTTACTAACTTCAATCAATTTTGCTCCCCTGACTCTATCTAAATAATCCATAACCTTATTTTTTTTCTCTCACTTCATATTGCAATTCCTATTTTTATTTTACTAACTTACCATTCATTTCTCCAAACTGGTTAAAATTTCTTTAAATATTAAGTCATTGCCATATAGGTTGTACCTATTTTTAACCAATGTTGTCACATTATGTCTAATTTTGGTATAATTATTTACACTGCAGATGTGTTTGTATTATTTTTGAAGATGGTAAAATTACTGTTCTTAAAATGTTTCTGTAAAATGTTGGAGCTATTCTCCCTGGGCCTCTGCTGAAAATGGGCACCTGCCCTACTTTCCCAGTAATCACAAGTCAACAAATTAATAAATAAATTAAATAACAATGCCAACTCCTGGTTTCTGTGCCATAAGGATATATGGTGCAGATACCTAGAAGACTGTTGGCCGATATGTGAAGAAGATAATAATAATAATCTTCAAGCCTTTGTGAAGTATCTAAATTTAAATGCTTTTGGCCATACATTTGTGACTAAACATGATCTGTTCCACAAAGATTTTTTCGATGTTTCTGTGACAAAAATTGATATATGTATCAGTTTACACTATAAAATAGAGAAATCCATTTATCAGAAATTAGTTGTTGGCTGCTACCAGTTGCCCCAAAAAACACATGGCAGATAATATTCCTAAGGTACAATATACGTGCATTAGGATAATTTGTCATGATAACAGAGACCGTGAGAGGCATGTGCAAGAATTGGTTCTAGATGAGTTGGTCATGTTAACTAATGTCACCAAATGGGCATGAGTATTTACGAGTGGTAAGTAGGCTGAGGACCTAGCCTATACCAATCTGTACCAGGGACACATGCTAATGCTGGGAGGGATATATTTGCCCCTATCATCCAGTGTGTCCACCATAAAGCCCAACAGCCTTGGGTCAATAAAATACTGGCCAGATAGTGTTCAGCTACTCGACTTGAGTTACCTGGGATAGCTCTGTTGAGCAAATGCTGGATGTAATACAAATCAACCTGCCAAACATCAACTAAAAATTGCTACACTTAGTGTTGGTTCACTGAGAGAGAGCAGCTTGGAAGTGGATCATATGGTGATAAAGAGGAGGATGGGTATCCTATGTATCTGGGAGACATGATGGGAGTGCAGTGCAGCAAAGCCACTTGGATAGGTATCCAGAGTCTGCTACTCAGAAAGAGAACAGACTAGAAATGGTGTGGGAATTGTAGTGAAGGGGAGATTTCTGAAGACAGTAAGAGATGTCATCAGAATTAGTGACAAGACTAATGGCAATCAGTCTCCAATGTAAGAATAAAGCAGAAATCATAATTTCAGCCTATGCCCCACAGCGGGGTTGTGATAGTGAGGTAAAGAGTACATGCAGATGGCAGTTATGGGATCTACTAATTAAAGCAGGACAACATGAACTGATTTAGATAATGGGTGACCTGAAAGCTAATATTGGGACAGAGAACAGGCCAGAATATGAGGACTGCCTGGGTCCATATGGGGGGACAACAGGAATAAAGAAAGACAGGCCATTCTAGACTTCTGTTTGGCAAATAGCTTGATGGTCCTTAACAGATTATTAAGCAAGAAAGGCAGATCACATATAAGAAAGGCCAGCATGCAGCTCAGATGGACTTTCTCCTAGTATGGAAAGAGCAATAGGGTGGAATCAGTGACTGCAAAGTCATCCCAAGTGAAACAGTCAGCCCACAGTATAAACCACTGTTTGCCACAATCAGCTGGAAGCAGTGGTCAGATAAGGTCTATGGGCAACAGAGGCTAGTCTGGAAACCTTTAAGTTGACTGGAAAGAAAACACAAAAGTTTAAGGAACGACTTAGGGGTCTTGCACCTCAGATGAAGAGGAAATAGGTGAAATGGAAGAAGAAGAATAGCAGTTGCTCAAAACAGCATGAGTGAGGACTAAAGAAAATATATGTAGCTGAGCCAGGTATGGAAAAAAGGTACATGATTAAAGTTGGTGGCGGAATGCAGAAGTCCAGGAAGTCATCAAAAGAAAGAAGCAGTGCAGAAAAAAGCGGGAGATAGAAAAGATGGACCAGGCTAAAAGGGAATACCGGTCGCATAACAAGGGCTAAGAGGAGTAACAATAGCAAAGAACGGGGCAGCATATGCACTCTACCAGATGCTAGAAACTGACTCATTACATGGCACAAAGAAACTATATCAAGTTGTGAGAAAAAATCACAAGAAGATAACCAGACACCTTTTTACAGTATGTCAGCAACAACCTTCTTGTCAGTCCACAATACATCAAAGGCAGATAGAAGGAATACTTACAGCAGTTTCTGAATGAAGAAAATCCACTGGAAGCTGTACTGTCCCAGTCACAGCCTATAATAAAGAGGAGGTACACATACCATAGATGACATAAGAATAGCATTACAGAAAATGAAGCCAGGAAAAGCAGCTGGCCCAGATGAGGACACAGCAGATATGATCAACATGTTGAGTGAGAGGGGAGAAATGGCTCACAAACACTTGCACCACACCACACTCATCACATAGTCCCTCAAAACCTACACCACCAAAACACACACATAGAAACACAAAACACACACCTACATTCATGGGGGCTCTCAGGAAAAACCTGCCCAAGCAACAGGGACTTCCAAAGCAGAAATACAAGCAACCTCCAACCCCCAGCACAACCCAAATGACACATAGCCCACAAACTCAGTGTGCCACTCAACCATAGCCCATAAGGCATAACAACGTACCCAACACTCTAGTCATAGGTGACTCTATAGTCAGGCAAACTGATGTTCCACTCACCAGGCTAAACAAGGAGAAAGTTACTGTCAGCTGCCTGTCGGGTGCCAGGATCCGCCACATAATGCATGCACTCCACAACAATTACAAATATGACTCTGTCCTTGTCCATGTTGGTGTGAATGACCTGAGATGTACCTCCATGGACTACATGAAAAGGGACATGGAGGAGCTGTCCAATCTTGTAGCCCAGGCAGGTATGACCCTAGCCCTGAGTAGCATCTTGCCATCACCCAGAATGATACCACAGTACAAAGACAAAATGATTGACTTCAACAATTGGCTAAGCTTCTGGTGTCATTCTAAAGGGATCCAGTATCTGTCTGCCTGGGATGACATGATCGACAAACCACAATCCTTTGCCAGAGATGGCCTACACCTGTCGCCCCTGGGATTCCGGATACTGACTAAGGCTCTAGCCACCCTTATAGTGCCTTTTTAGGCAAGGTTCAAATGACAAATTCACCATTATAACAGGTACAAGCAAGCAGAATCTGAGGGTATTGCTACTCAATGCTAGAGGTCGAAACCTCACAATGCACTCACTCGAGGCACTCCTCAAAATGGAGAACATCGACATCTGTGCAGTGACAGAAACCTGGTCCAAAGCTCCAGAGAGTACCACTGCATTACCAGGCTATAATTCATACCACACCTTTCGGCCACCTAACCTGGACTGAAACACTAAAGGCGGAGGTGTGTCCATAAGGATATCCACACCTCCAGGCTAGTTGCTCAGCATAATGCATCTAAGCTTATCCAAGTGCAACTAACTCTGGGCAAGACCACAATCCAAATTGTAGCTTACTACAGATCCCCCACCATGCCCAAGGATTCCCAATCCTCATTTCTTGATACATTGGAAAATATTAGGGTACAACCTAACACCCTAATAATGAGCGATTTCAACTACCCCACCATTAACTGGGAAAACTACTCATGTACCAACTCTTGTGCTCAACGTTTTTTGGAATTCATAAATTCCAATGTCTTGGATCAACTTATCTACACCTCCACCAGGGGCAGCAATATCCTAAGACCTGGTTATAACCAACATGGGCAACTGGTGCTCCACAACAGAGGTCAATTCCTCGTTGGTCGGATCTGACCACAAGCTAATCACCGTAGACATCCACATCCCTCCACCACCCCCCATTAGGGAAACCACAGTAAAAAATTTCTCCAAAGCCAACTTCACACTTCTTAAGCCTGAAGTGGCAAACTTCACGATACCCATGCTGATGGACAATAGAGGTATGACTGCTGAATCCTACACAAATAAACTTTATAAGCACTTACATGCAATCCCTAACAGAACCAAGATGCTATCCTCCAAAAAAAAGGAAGCCAATCTGGTGGTCCCCTGCCATAAACAAACTCTACAACAGAAGAAAGAAACTGTTTCGAAAAAGAGTAAAATCCCATGATTGGAGGAACTCCCTGGTCAGCCTCAGTAAGAAGCTGAGATCCCTCATAAAATCCTCCAAAGCTAGTTATGAAAACAAAATTGCCACTGACTCTAAAGACAACCACAAAGCATTCTATAGCTATGTCAAGAATCTCAATGGCAACACTCAGATCTGCTCTGAGTTACAACACAATGGCACTAAATATACAGAACCAACTAATATTGCCAACATACTGGCAGATAGGTTCAGTGCTAACTTTACCCCCTCTCATCCCCTAAATGGGCCATCTCTATACCGGAAGAATGCAAAGTTACTGTAATCATGGCTGCACAGGTAAAAAAAAACACTCTCCAAAGCCAAGAACACAGCATCCATGGGACCTGACAACTTCCCAGGCTGCATTCTACATGAACTACAGAATGAACTGGCACCCCACCTAAGTACCATGTTCAATCATAGCCTCACCTCAGGCTATATGCCCACTGAATGGTGCACAGAGATGGTTATCCCACTCCACAAAGGGGGAACCACCACAGACCCCGGAAACTACCACCCCATTATCCTGACAAGCCTAATCTGCAAGGCTATGGAACGTATCATCATGGAACTTATAAACAATGACATTGGTAATCTCCAAACTCTGGACTCCACCCAGTTCGGGTTTGTAAAAGGCAGATCATGTCTCCTAAGCCTGATAGACTTCTTTGAAGCAGTCACCAAAGCCGTAGATAAGGGTAAGGTGGTTCACACAGCCTATCTAGATCTCGCCAGTTCTTTTGACACCATCCCACACTCTGGAATTATAGATAAACTCACTAAACTAGGTATAAATCCCTATGTCACAAGATGGGCTGCCAACTGGCTCACTGACAGAACCCACACTGTGAAAGTAGCAGACTCCAAATCCAACTTCAGACCAGTGACAAGTGGAGTACCACAGGGTTCAGTCCTGCATCCTCTCCTGTTTGGTATCTACTTCTCTGAAGTACAGGCTAACACAGATGGTCTTTGGCTAATGAAGTTTGCAGATGACTGCAAACTAGGAGCCATAATCAAAACTCCAAAAGATGTGGACATGCCACAAAAGAGCCTCGCTGAGACAGTTGCCTGGTGTCAAAGCCATGGCCTCAACCTCAATGCCAAAAAGTGCATTGTCATCCCTTTTGTTGAAAACTCTGTACCCATGAACTACCACATAGGTGGTAGTCTACTTAACACCAAAAGTGTGATAAGAAACCTTGGGACACAGGTGGACAGTAGTCTCTCCTTTGATAATCACATCGCCACAGTAGTCAGGAAATCCTTCTACATGGCACACCTCATCACAAAAGGTTTCTCATCCAGGAAAAACGAGGTCATTGTTCCCCTGTACTCATCACTCATTAGACCCATTATAGAGTACAACACCTCTTTTGGTATGTACCTCACAAGACATCTACAACAACTGGAAAGGCCGCAGAAATACCTCACAAAGAGGATTACGGGCCTCAAACAAATGCCCTATGCAGACCGTCTCAAAAAACTCCAGCTTTACTCCATCGCATATTGCCTACTCAGAGGCAATCTCTGCCTAACATACAAAGCTATGTCAAACCCAGAGCTGTTGGACATGCTCCACTTAAAGAAATCCCAATCCATCCAAGCTACACGCTCTAGGGACCTAAATCTTGTCACCATATTAACAGAACATGCTGGAGGGATAGATTCCTGTCCCAAAGACTTCCCATATTCTGGAACAAACTACCTATCTATATTAGACAAAGCTCCTCATTAGCACTTTTCAAGAAAAATCTTGATGATTGGATGGGGAATAGGAAATTCACCCCGGGGATCACCTCTGTGGTTCTGCTCGACAGGAGCACAGGAAAATAATTTTCTTGGGTGGGGAAAGCCAGGGTACGTTTTTGGCTAGGCTTATATAGGCCCTAGGGCCAATAGCCTAGTACATACATATGAACCTATGAACCTATAAGCCAGACCAGACTAATCTGTAAGGCCATGGAACATATCATTATGGACCTCATAAATAAAGACACGGGCAAGCTCCAAACCCTGGATCCTACCCAATTTGACTTTGTCAAGGGCAGATCCTGCCTGTTAAATCTTGTGGATTTTTTTGAAAATATAACTAGGGTCATCGATGAGGGCAAATCTGTGCACACAGCCTACCTTCGCTTGGCAAATGCTTTTAACAGAATCCCATACTCAGGCATTACTGATAAACTTAGCAAACTGAATGTAGACCCCTTCGTTGTAAGACGGGTCGCTAACTGGCTCACAAATCAGACATACGCTATGAAAGTGGGTGACTCCATATCAACTGACATACCTGTTACCAGTGGGTTGCCACAGAGGTCAGTGATGGGCTCTGTACTGTTTGGTATAAATTTCTCAGAAGTTCACATCAAAACTAGGGGGTTGTGGCTGACCAAGTTTGCAGATGACTGCAAACTGGGTGCAATTATTGAATCCCCAAACAATGTCATTATACTCCAGGAGGGTCTTATGCAGACCAACAACTGGTGTCTTAGTCACAGTCTCAAAGTGAATGCAAAGAAATGCATCATCATTCCCTTTGGCACAAACAATGTCCCATCACAATATCAAATCAACAACAATACCTTAATACCCACAAAGTGGTAATGGACTTGGGTTCACAATTTGCCCGTGACCTTAACTTCAACCACCATGTGTCTACTGTAGTAAGGAAGGCTTTCTATGTAGCACACTTGATTAGTAAAGGCATCACCTTGAAAGCAAAATAGGTTATAACCCCTCTATACGCTGCACTAATCTGGCCCATAATTGAGTATAACGCCCTGTTTGACATATACCATACAAAGCACCTGCAGCAACTGGAGAAAACTCAGACGTTTCTAACAAAGAAGATCAAGGGACTCCAGCATGTGCCTTACACAAACAGATTATAGTCCCTGTCACTTTACATTGTATCATATAGACTTCTTAGGGGAGACATATGCCTGGCTTACAGAGCAATCTCAGACCCAAACCTAATGAACATGCTGCATATCCGTAAATCAAATGGGACTTGGCCTACCTGTTCTAGGGACATAAATATGTTCTGTGACTTAAATAGGAAATACTGGAAGAACAGATTTATCTCCCAGTGAGTGCCATGTCTTTGGAATAGGCTACCTATTCATGTGAAACAGAGCACCAATGACACTGTTCAAAAGGAACCTGGATGAGTGGATGGGGCACCATAAATTCTTACCAGAAATAGTGCCCACAACCCTACAGGACATTGGCAGTCATTATTAATTGCAATCTTGGGTATTAACTAACATTTCTATAGATTGCATTGGGATAAATCAGCTAGGCTTAAAATGACCTTCGGGTTGATAGCCTAGTAATGCCTATGTCTATGCCTCAGTTAAGATGTGGTGACCTGCCGAATGTAAGCATATTATTAAGTGGAGGAAAAGAAACTAACCAGGATTCCCTCAGTAACGGTGAGTGAAGAGGGAAGACCCTGGTGCCGAATCCCCAGCTGGGAAATGGGCGCAGGGAAATGTTGCATATAGAAGTCCATCTCCCTGGTGCCACCCTGGTGGGCCAAGTAATAGTAATTGAGGCTCAGCCCACAGATGGTGTGAGGCTGGTGGTGGCCCCCAATGCATCGGGATCAGGTCTTCCCAGAGTTGGGTTCTTTGTGAATGCAGCCCAAAGTAGGTGGTATACTCCATCTAAGGCTAAACACTGGCACAAGACTGATAGTGGACAATTACCATAAGGAGAAGTTGAAAAGAACTTTGAAGAGAGAGTTCAACAGGACGTGAAACCATTCAGAGGTAAATGTGTGAGGTCCACGTGGTCTGCCCAAAAGATTCACCTTGGAGGCTAAGTTAGCTGCTAGGGTGAGGAGGGTCCCCCTCCACCTCCAGAGGGGTGAGGGACCTTCTCCAGGCTCACTGACCACCGTCGGGCACACTTCCTCTGAGGCTGTGCTCTGTGACCAGCTCCAGGTTGGCTGGAAAGGTCAGGTGGAAGGTATCTCCCCTCCTCAGAGGGGAATGTTACAGCCCAAAGTATCAGATCTCGCCATGCCTCAGGGTCATGGGAGATGACCACCACCAGACTCACCCCCACCCTCATGGTGAGGACCTTGGTCCCCCAGCTCCTGGCAGGACTGTCGACTGGGCCAGACTGTCCTCAGTGTGGCCCGACCACATACCACCTCCAGGCCGGTGGGTTCATCTAGGGTGCCCAGGGTCCGTGGTGACATTGGTGACCACCCGTCCTGTTTTGTAATATGGACCAAGTAGTATAACAGGTGCACGAGTCTGAGGATGGGCAGGAGACCCACACATGGTGTAATGAAAGTAAGGGCCGGCATGCCCCAGCCGAGGTGGGATTCCCCAGCTATTGAGGGACGCACACTGCCAGCCCATCTCACCCATCCCTGGGAGGTGGAGCATGAGTGTACTTGGTGGGAGCTGAAAGATGGTTAACTATGTCTGGGGAGAGCAAAGCCAGAGGAAACTCTGGTGGAGGTCTGTAGTGGTCCTGACTTGCAAATTGGTTGTCTGACCTGAGTATAGTGGTGAAAGACTAGTCAAACCATCTAGTAGCTGACTGCCTCTTAAGTTTTCCTCAGGATAGTTGGCACTCAGCAAATCAAGTTTTACCTGGTAAAGTGAATGATTAGAGGTCTTGAGGCCAAAACAATCTCAACCGATTCTCAAACTTTAAATGGATAAGAAGCCTGACTCGCTGGCTTGGAGCTGGGAGTAGAATGTGAGTGACCAGTGGGCCACTTTTGGTAAGCAGAAGTGGCACTCCAGGATGAAGTGAATGCCAAGGTTAAGTGCCTGATGTCAATGCTCCTCAGACCTCAGAAAAGGTGTTGGTTCATATAGGCAGCAAGATGGTGGCTATGTCAATTGGAATGCACTAAGGAGTGTGTAACAACTCACCTTCCGAATCAACTAGCCCTGAAAATGGATGGTGCTGGAGCATCGAGCCTATACCCAGCTGTCATCAATGGTGTTAGCCGAGGGGGCTATTTCACAATAAGTAAGAGGGCCATGTGGTGGCACTGAAGCCCAGGGTGAAGGCCCAGGTGAAGCCACCACACATGCTGACCTTGGTGGTAGTAGCAAATATTCAAGCAAGAGCTTTGAAGGCTGAAGTGGAGAAGAGTTCCATGTGAACAGCAGTTGAACATAGTTCAGTTGGTCCTGAGAGATAGGCAAGCACCGTTCTTAAGGGACAGGTGATGGCCTCCTTGTCCCTTGGCCAATCAAACAGGAGTCAGGTTCAGATCCCCGAATCCAGAGCGGTAGAGAGAGGCACCTCGCAGTGTCTAGTGCAGTGATCCAAATGATCCTAGAGAAGCTGGCAGGGGCCCCTGGGAGAGTTCTCTTTTCTTTGTCTATATCCTATGTCTTATGTCAGTAGCCTATATGCTTATGATCCTAAGTATCTGAGAGGGGTGGTTTAGAAGAAAGGCTATCTGAATGAGGAGGTCAAAGTTAGAATCAGGAGGGCTGTAGCCAACTAATATACATTATCAAGGGTAGTGCATGACAGAAGAATACCAAAGAAACTAAAAGGTAAGGTGTACAAAACAGTGCTGTGACCACTATTACTGTATGGTACAGAAACCTGTTCAGTAAAGGCAGACCAGATGAAGAAGCTAGAGATGATGGAGATGAAGTGCTTGAAATGGGTGGTAGAATGCACACTGTGGGACAGACAAATAAATTATGATAACAGACAGAAGCCAATGCAGCTCCAGTTGCAGAGAAAGTCAAAGACAACAGATTACAATGATTCTGGTACATGTGCAGAAAAGCAAAACACAGTCTGATGAAGATGATTTGGGTAGGACAGGAAGAAGGTAAGAGGAAGTGAGGGCATCCAAAACAGAAGTGGATGGATTGTGTGAGAGAAGACCTGCAACAGTCAGGCACGACTATCAAAGAAGGTAGCAGAGTAGCGCTGAATGAAGAGAGATGGTGACAGTTGACATGCATCCCAAACCCATGTAGAAAATGGGGAAAAAGTGGGGTTGATGATGATGATGATAAGGAAGAGGAGACTTTGCAGTGACAGCAGAGACCTTGAGAGACAGGCACAAAATATGGATATTTGATTTCTATTTAGGGTTTACAGAAAGCAAGTTGTAATAAGAGACCATAAATATTCTTCTTGCCAACAAAACTAGCCTGCTGAGATATCAAATAAATGGTGCACTAAAGACAACTATCAATACTGTAAGATTAGTTACAAACTTTGGTAACAGTGCATTTAAGATTAAGGAAGTCATTAACAGGCATTGTTTTTTACTGAAACCATACTTTAACAAAGCTGAGTCGATGAAAGTAGCTTTAGTTTTAGAATGGGAAAGATCTCTGAGAACATCTTAGTTGTTTTAAAAATTTAGCCAGCATTACCTGAACTCAGAGATATCTAGATATCAACTCACATGGTAGTGTTCCGTGTTGCAACTGTACTTAATGTAAACATATATTAAAGACAAAACATTTAACATTGGTACCAGTACAACATTTGCAATAAGACAAGTAATCATATGTAATTCAGAGTTCTATTTTATTTTTGTTTATTTATTTTCTTTTGTTTACTGGGTTATCCGAATGGGTTTAACCACAAACCCCTTTTCAGCAGAGGCCCAGGAGGAGAAACTCCAACATATGACAAACATTTTTTAACATACATTTCGTGATATATATGAACAGCATACCTCTCTACCTCTTAGAGCAAGAAATCTTGACAAAGCCATAAAAATAGGGACCCAAAGGCCAAAAATAGGGACACTTTTTAAATATTGCTCTTACAGACAGTTGATAGAATACCAGGTTTTGCACTGCATGAATTTTCTGAAGGGTATGATGTCTGAATTTTAAATGTCTATCATTATTTATTGACTTCAGTCCTCAATGATTTGTTAGTGATTTGCCAACAAACCACAGTTTTATGGGAAACAGGCCACAAATATGATGCAGTTGAAAGGTATGATGAGCAGACATTAAGCATTACACATTAATAATTAGACATACATTTGTTAATTAGTTTACAGATTGGGTAATATACATGGTGGTCTACTCCTGTAGGGCTCTCTATGTGAACAAACACTGAGGCAATATAAACAAACAACAGAATTTCATTTAAGTGACATAATATGTAAAACCAAGAGGTGGACACTTTACAAACTTAAATGAGGACATCTAACAGGGATATATACATTTGTGGGAACTGAGACACTGAACATTAACAGGCTGTCACTGACAAAAAAAAAAAACATGAATCTCTTGATAGAGAAGAAAAAAACGGTGCTATATCTAAGACAGGAATGAAAGAATATTTCTGAGAAGAATATTTAAGATTACTGTTATATAATCTTACTTTATATATACAGTTATAAGTACTTGAAATATGTTTTGAGTTACAAGGTTTTATAATTGCCTTGTATACAACTGCATACTGAAGCAAAAGCATCACATTTATTGGCAATTCCTATGTTTGACCATTTGGTGGTGGTATTATATCAAGCATGTGTATATGTAGAAAACATAAACTCTACCACATGGATTTTCTGTTTATGCCTTATTTCAGTGTAAAAAATAGTAAGTGCTTTAACAGAAGAATTACTTAAGAGCTGTTTTCTTCATGTTAGATTCATACCTATTTACAGAATTTACTGCTGCTGATAAAAACGTAATTGATTTCTTCAGTATGCATAGTCTTGATGAAAACATTTACCCCCAGATTCAGCAGGTGTGCAGGACTAGTGCAGGAGCTCCAGCAGGCAATATGTCTGCTGTGTGATTCAGGAATAAGCTGCAGCTCCTGTATGCAAATGACCCCATTTTCACGTGAAATCCATGCAAATGAGGTGGATTTGCGATCCAGGAAGTGTCAGCCAGCCATGCAGGACTAGTGTAATCTGCAAAAATGTACTCGGTTAGTAACCAAGTACATTTCTGCAAACAACAAAATGGAGCCATGACAGCTCCAAATAAAGGGGGTATATTATGCTGAAAGCATGCCAGCCATTGGCATGGAAAACAGTTGCAAAAAATAAATAAATAAATAACTTACATTTTTTTTAGCCGATTTTGGTTGTTTAAGCGTAGGGTAGCGGTGGGCAAATGGGATCGAGCGAAAAATAAAAAAAGAAACTAAAATAAGCATTCTAACCAAAATCACTATTTTGCCATTATACTCAATGGCGACCCCTAACTGGGAAAAGCCGAAAGACGCAAACAAACTCAGTGGGCAGGCATAAGACAACATGGCCAGTGAATAGTGGTTGCTAAGGGGTGAGGCTCAGTATGGGACCTGTAACTATGCATCAGCAGGCAATACTATGTAAATGAGGGGAATGATACTGAATCCCAGATTCCCCCTCAATGCTAGTCAGCACCCAACAGTGTAAGAGCAGGAATAACTTGGTGCAAACCTAGGAGGTAGTTGATATCATGGGGGGGGGGGTGTCAGGCATACTCTAAGTGGATTGGAGCCCTGTGGCTCAGGTTTGCCCTTAGCTTAGCAGAGCTAAGCAAGAGGGTGTGTCTGACACTGCCTAGCACTCTTTACATTGTCTAAGCAGGTGTGAGTGCCACGCACCAGGTTTTAAAGGGGGGAAAAATTAAACCAGGAAATAACAGCTCTGTGCACATTTGAACACTTTGTTTGCGCAGGGCACTCCCGGGCTTAAACAGGGAGGCAATGGGAAGGAAAGACAGAAGTAGGAAGGTAATCAGGGAGAACTAGCATAGCTGGCAGGTGAAATGTAGCAGAATCAGTCAATTATACAGGCAGCAGACCTGCCCAGCCCAGAACACTACTATAAACTATGCAAACACATTTCCCTCTGTTTTTTCCACACATACTCTACACCAACGGTGTATACAAATGGGGGAATTTTAACAAACAAAAACAACAAAATGATAGGGGCTGCAATAGTTATCATACATCAACATGTGGAAGAGGCTGAGGGTGGTGAGGATGAGAATGCTGTTGACCAACCCACAGTGAGGAGACGGAGAAGAGTGTACAGACCTAGGGTAAACTACCAGGGACTACATGTGCTGGAGATAGTGGAGCTCTATAGGGTGGACAAGGACCTCCTACAGCAAATTGTTGAGCTGTGCCTGCCATGACTGACACACAGAACTAATAGAGGGGAACCCATCCCAGTGGATACCAAGGTATGTGAAGGCCTAAGAATACTAGCTACCGGTACCTTCCAAAGGCCAACTGGGGATATAATGGGGATCTCACAGGCATCAGCATCCAGGGTAATCCACCAGTTCCTGGATGCCATATCAGCACATGCTGGTGATCACGTATATTTCCTCAACACCCGTGAGGTGTTAGCCAGCAATATCCATCTCTTCCACCAAACAGCAGAATACCCTGAGGTAGTGGGTGCTATAGACTGCACACACATATGCATCAAAGCACCACCCAGTGAGCGGGGTACGGTCTACATCATCTCTAAGGGCTTCCCCTCCATCAACTGCCAGGTTGTGTGCGATGCCCAAGGCATAATAATGAATATGTGTGCTGGCTGGCCTAGAAGCTATAACAATTCCCACATCTGGCATCTGATGCAGCTGTACCAGAGATTTGCCAGTGGGGACATCCCTCACGGTCACCTAGTGGGGGATGCTGGATATGCACTGAAGCCGTGGCTGATGGCACCCATCAGAAATGCACACACACCTGAACAAGAACTGCATAATGCGGCACACGCATAGACCAGAATTGTAATAGAGCATGTGTTTGGGATGCTGAAGTCATAGTTCTGGTGCATAGATACATCCGGTGGAGCCTTGCAGTACTCCCCAGCTACATGTACTCAAATTGTCATTGTATGTTCCATGCTACATAATATGATCCTGTGGAAACAGCTGCAGCAGGAACAGCATGGAGCAGGGCCACACAGCCCTCCACCATTGTCAAAGCCTGCACAGGCACAGAGTGACTCAAAGGAGGAATTACCTTAGCCTGACCCAGTAGGCAGAAGGAGGCATGCCCAGTATGCCCTGGCCTTGGCAAAGAGGCAACGCATAGCACATACACTGACACAGGAGGAGCCAGGGAATGACACCTCTTTCTGACTCACACATACAGTAAAAGGGATGCTAAATGTTACATTAACTGCTCAACCATGTATAGGGAGTTTACTATGTGCATCTGACATAGGCAGTCTTCCAGCACCATCCTCAATACTGGCACACCAACAAGGTAAGTCACTGTCCTTACCAATTGCTGAATGGAGTAGTATGTGTAGTTACTTCTATCTATGGTATGGATGTGAGCATGCAAGGGAATCGGGTGGCTGAATGGGATGCCAGTAGATAGTACACACCTATGGTGGCAGCATGAGATCTGTAACACATGCTGGTGTCACCATAGTAGCCAGTGCTACACATGGTGACAAAACCCACTGCATGAAATGTGCTGGGCCACATGTGTGTCCATATGACACACACATGCCAGTCAAGGAGGTTCACATACCCAACAGTAGTCTCAGCCAGCAGAACAGGTGTAGACAAATACAAACAAAGGCTGTGCTAAGGCCTCTGAATTATGCCTATGGGTAACCTCCCCCACCAGGCATACAAAGACAAACTACATCAGGTCAGGCAGTGGGATGTTCTAAAGGGTCGAAAGTCAGAAACTGATATGTAGGTCAATCAAACCTAAGAGCTGTAGTACACTGATATGCCTCTAGTCAGCATGATAGGTTAGAATACAGAACGAAATGGAGTACCTGACATACCAGTACATTCATATCAAATATGTACAAGTGTCAGGTGTGCCACCCCAAATCCTATGTAGAAATGTAGAAACAGTCAGGTGTGCCCCCCCAATCCTGTGTAGAAATGTAGAAACAGTCAGGTGTGCCCCCCCAATCCTGTGTAGAAATGTAGAAACAGTCAGGTGTGCCCCCCCAATCCTGTGTAGAAATGTAGAAACAGTCAGGTGTGCCCCCCCCCCCAAACCTGTGTAGAAATGTAGAAACAGTCAGGTGTGCCCCTCCCCCAATCCTATGTAGAAATGTAGAAAGAGTCAGGTGTTCCCACTCCCAATCCCATGTAGAAATGTAGTAACAGTCTGGTGTGCCCCCCCCCCCCATCTGATGTAGACACGTTGTAACAGTCAGGTAGACCTCCCAATCCTAAGTAGAAATGTAGTAACAATCAGATGTGCCCCCCAATCCTAAGTATAAATGTAGAAAGAGTCAGGAGTGGCCCCCTGCAGTCCTATGTAGAAATGTATAAACAGTCAGTCGTGCCCCCCAATCCTAAGTAGAAATGTAGTAACAGTCTGGTGTGCCCCCCAATCCGATGTAGACATGTTGTAACAGTCAGGTTTGCCTCCCCAATCCTATGTAGAAATATAGTAACAGTCAGGTGTGCCCCCCTCCAATCCGATGTAGACAAGTAGTAACATGTATGTTAGGGTATAACACCAGTGGAGCACAGATGACCTGAGGTGGCCAAGGTAGCAGGATAGATTGTAGCATTTGTACAACATGCAGGTATGCGTGTGTTAGATTGGTGTGTATTTCATATTGTGTGAGAGTGGTCAGTATGTATGCATGGTGAGGATTGACCTGGTGGCCATTGCCCACTACTGCCATTGGCAAGGGCACGTCCTCACAACTGCAGTGCCAAAGACAATGCTCCCCAGTATAACACATGCTAGCAGTAAGCCCTTGTAAATGTATGGCGGTAATATGTGTCACCATCTGAAAGATGGACATGACATGACTGTTGGGCTAGATATACAAGCAGTACACAGGGAAAAGTACCCCAGACATACAGTATATAAAGTGTAACCATGAAATTGGCACACCCTTGGAATTGTACATACAGGTATGTATTACATCATCTGGACTTGTAGCAGGGAATACTGATGTCATCTGGCTGAACACTTGCAGATCACAAAGGTGATAGGACCGATGTCCCTGCACAAGCCAGCATAACTGTAATGCCCCATGCATATCTGTGAGTCAGATGAAAGTAGTTTACATAGTACTCATTTACCCAGCTCACCCAAACACCACCCACAAGTACCTCTCCGGTCTTATCCCTACTGTTGGGAATGGGTACAAAATGACCCCCACCTGTGTATGACAATAGCGAAAGAATGCAGCTAGCAGTGCAGGTGTCCCATACAGGTGTCTACCTAGCTGTAAGCAGCACCCTGCCAGCATCCATGCCACCTGATCAATACTGATAGAAAGTATTGGCATGAACACATAGCACAACCTACTCTGTCACCCCAGGGGAATATACTGTATGGCAGTCTGGGACTGTAGGACTGATAGAATGCAATGGCCTGCTACAGCTGGCCTGCATCACCATCAAATGACCTACAGGCCTCTGCCAAAGGCCGGTGTCTCACCCATACTTCCAGTATATGTTATGCCATGGACACCCAAATAACAACATAACACACTCCACATAAGCCATATGCAAGGCCATTTGGATAAACCACAGTAACATGTCCACCGTACCCCACTGCATGAACTGTGGACCAACAACAAAACACAGCTATTATGAGGTGATAACTATAGGGAAAGTATCAGAAAATGTATGCATACTGTATGGAAGAGGATATAAATATAAAGGTGGCGGGTGGGAGCATGGGCAGCATGGAATGTGCAAAGCCCCACACACAGCCATGTGCACATACTATCCCTGGCTGCAAACACAAAAATGGGTTGCTACAAACCTGCCCGTACACCACAATAGGGGTAATGTCCTGACTTATGACCCCTGCCTCTGAATAACTTGTGTGAATCTGTACAGCTGTGAGGTATTGCCAGAGCAAGATAAAGTCATACTGTCATGTGGATGGATGTGCAAGTGTGGGATCTTCTGCCATCACTGTACCAAGGTGCTGAACTGGATACACAGACACAACAGCAAGTGCCTGCAGCTCCCCCTCCAGAATGGCATAACTTTCCATGAATATGTAGGCATTTGACCACAATACTGGACACGGCTGCATTCACTCTCTATTCCCCAGGACATCTGTGTGAGAAAAAATGTCCACCTGACAGTACTTGAGGACATAAAACATCACAGTGTATAACACTACATGTCTGAATATCTCTGCTAACACCAGTACCGTGTACCAGAAGCAGCACAGACACAATCACCTACAGTACACACTATCCCTTGCATAGTTTGACCCCATAATGCCAACTGATCTACAGATATACTGCAGAAACAGTTTGCTAGCTGTAGGTGTAGAACACAAAGGTCTGCACTGGAGTACAAACTACCTGGAATTAATCCACACATTCAGTACAGAAGGGCATACTGGGCATGCTCACACAGAGAAGTGAAGGCAATGTCAGACAACAACATACTGAAAGTTCATACTGGGCATGCTCGCACACTTAAACAAATGAAGCCCATGTCTGCCAACAATTGTGGACCATACATATCTGACAGTTGCAGATGTTAGTGCATACACTCCTCAGTATGTACCAGTCATGCTTTGCACACACATTGGATAGGAATACACACATAGATCCAAGGACAACACACTATAATATGTCAAGGGTACACATACACAGATGTGCAGAAGAGAGTGACAGTGACAACCTTCCATCATGAGACCTGTCCCACCCAGCACACAGCCAAATGGCTACAATGACATGATGTGTAAATGTCACTCACTGTAGAAATTAGCCACTGGTATCCCTCAGCATTAAAAACTCTGTGGTGCAAGTGCTAGCTGTACAACATGACTGTACAAGGCAGTAGTCATCTAGCAGTTGTATAAACGTACCTGCAGAATATAAACCTGCTTGTCTCTGAGTGTGGTGTGTCTACCTCTGGATGAATGGGTTATGGCCCATGCACACACACTGCCCTCCTCATAGCCCTACTATGATAATCCTGCTGATGTCATTCACTTTGAAATACACCTATGGGGAAGGAGTACCCCAGTAATCTCTGTGGTGCATCCTATAACTGCATAATGTAGTGTGATAAACTACTTAGGTAGAAGTTCTAATCCCAGACATGGCAACTGTGTATGTATGTCTCTGTCTGTGTATGGAACAATGCTTTTTAGGCTAGTCACACTCACTACAATTCATATGCCCTACTTTGGGAAGCCTGCTGATGCCATTAACTTTGGAATACACCATTGGGAAAGAAATAGCCAAGTAATCTCCGTGGCATGTCATATAACTGCATAATACTGTTGTGTAATAAACTAATTAGATAGGAGTTCTAATCTTATACATGGCAACTTTGTGTGTATGTGTTTCTATCTGTGCAGGGAGCAATGCTTTTTAAGCTAGTCCCACTCATGACAATTCAAATTCCCTACTTTGACAAGCCTGCTGATGTTATTCACTTTGAAATACACCATTGAGAAAAAAGTAGCACACTAATCTCCATGGTGCATCCTATAACTGCATAATGCTGTAGTGTGATAAACTAGTCAGGTAGGAATTCTAATCCCTGACATGGTAACTGTGTGTGTGTGTGTGGTGTGTGTGTGTGTGTGTGTGTGTGTGTGTGTGTGTGTGTGTGTGTGTGTGTGTGTGTGTGTGTGTGTGTGTGTGTGTGTCTTTATCTGTGTAGGGAGCATTTCTTTGTAGGCTAGTCACACTCACTACGATTCAAATGCCCTACTTTGGCAAGCCTGCTGATGTCATTAACTTTGAAATACACCATTGGGAAAGGAGTAGCCCAGTATTCTCCATGGTGCATCCTATAACTGTGTAATGCTGTAGTGTGATAAACTAATTAGGTAAGAGTTTTAATCCAAGACATGACAACTGTGTGTGTGTCTCTGTATGTGTAAGGAGCAATGCGTTTAGGCTAGTCACACTCACTACAATTCAAATGCCCTTCTTTGGCAAGCCTGCTGAAGTTCACTTTGAAATACACCTTTGGGAAAGGAGTAGCCCAGTAATCTCAGTGGTGCATCCTATAACTGCGTAATGCTGTAGTGTGATAAACTAGTTAGGTAGGAATTCTAATCCCGGATTTGGCAAATGTGTGTGTGTGTTTCTTTGTCTGTGTAGGGTGCAATGCTTTTGAGGCCATTCACAATCACTACAACCTCCATTGACCTACTTTTGCAAGCCTGCTGTCATTCTCAGTGAATTACACCTTTGGGGAAGTAGCAGTCCAGTAATCTCCATGGTGCATCCTATAACTGCATAGTGCTGTAGTATGATAAACTAGTTAGGTAGGATTTCTAATCCCAGACATGGCAACTGTGTGTGTGTGGGTGTGTGGGTGTGTGCGTGTTTGTCATTCCTATCCTGTGTGCAGGTACTTGTGAGTGTGTAACAATTGGACTCATTGTGGAGTGAGTTTTGCAAATTTCTTATATGGTGGCCTTATTATATATCACAATGTCAATGATACAAGAATAATAGATGTGAAATACCAAGAGGCTGGGGTGCCAATCCATACCTCTACATGTGATGCCAAGGCCTGGTGAACAAAGTTTGCAACCCTTGTATTACCCAGAGAACACTCTCAACACATGTCTCATACACAAACACACTTGCCTAGGCAACAGCCGCTATGTTGGTAGTACCCTACATATTGCCCACAGATAGTAACCATGGTGTGATTGCAGTGGACTACAGAGGGCATGGCACCCTGTCCATCAGTAAAGTAGGCATGTACATGCAGACAGTGCGCCTTCACTAAGTTCCCCACTGGACACCTGCAACAACTTTGGTGCCATTAAATGTGATGCACAAAGGACATACCATGCCTTAAACACATACCCTGTATGGACAGATGCCACTGACACCAGGGAATAGCTGTATCATGCTATCATTGTAGTTGAAGTGTCAACCTGCTGTCCATTACCAGTTCCCACTGCATGAGGCCAGGACCTCACATCTGATGATAACAATATGTGTACACATGGCCAGACACCCCAGGCACAGTTCCACATGTCACTGTACATGCATGTGGGACGTGTGCACATTCCAGACACCATCCATGTCATGGACTAAAGAACACATACATGGAAAGCATTGCACAGCACTTGGCACACACAATAGTAACCCAGGTGACTGGATGGTGAATACAATACTCACCTGTGTGGGCCCATCCAGACACTACACCCCTGAACCACACTGCAGACCATTGTCATGTGGCCTGATGCCAAGTTATACCCTTCACCTAGCCTTGTATAGCCTTCTGGCAGAGTCAAGCACTACACACCCATGAAGCAATGCACCCATGCATGTCAGTACTGGCACCCTGTGTCTGTGTGTGTGGTGTATGATGCTTTTGACTACATTCACACTCATTACAGCTCCCACTGGCATATTGAAGCATGCTGTCTGATGTCAGACACCTTCACATACCCTTTGCCCATATATCCTCCAGATAATCTTTGTGGTGCATGCAATACCTGTGCATTACTGTATTGTGACAAACAAACTAGTTAGAAAATGTATTCCTGACCCTGCCAAGTGTGTCAATGTGTGTGAGTCCCTGAGAGAGTGTGGCTTTGTTGACGCTGACACCTGTTCATGTGGACAGGCACTTGCACTACACCTACAGTATCACTACCATATCACTGTTGCAGATGTCACTCACCATCACATATACATTTTAACAGCTCCTCAACATGTAAGCTATGTGGTGCATGCAATCACTGCATAGACATGAGATAGCAATACCCTGTACTGGTAGGTGTGTGACCCAAACATGCTTAGGTTTTACTTTCCCACCCCCTCCCTGACTTACTTTGTCTCTGTCTGTCTCACTCCCTCTCTGGTGGATGTAGAGAACTACACCTGCTTTGCTTAGGCAGCAGCTTGTGTTTTGTAAGTGATGGTCATGATCAGCTGATGGCCTCTGCATGAATTGCAGCCCTCCTCTAGCTGATTGCATGTAGAACAACTGTGTTAACATTCCCATAGCCAATTGCATGGAAGCACACTCCAATATCTAGGAACACACACACCCTACATATTGCCCACAGATAGTAACCATGGTTTGATTGCAGTGGACTACAGAGGGCATGGCATGTTGGTGTTGGGCCTTTTCAATCACTGTGAGTGGGACCTAGATTTGGTGTTAGCAGCACAGATGGTTTTGGGATTTACCTCTAACAACATACACTGTGGAAAGAGGCCAACACACAGGAGGGGGATGTGCCTGACATGACTATAGAATGTAAGTGTTGCTATTCTGCATTTGGAGTAATGTTGGTTTAATAGGGTGTGTGTGGATATGGCTGGACTACATGTTTTAATACCTGTGATGACAGTGCTATGTTTTTGAGGAAACTCCCATCTGTAGGGTCATCTGCAGACTGGGCAGTGTGTGGAGCCTTTTGTTTTTTGTGTTACTCACAGAATACCTATCTGAGAACTGTAGAAGCAAAGTGTGAGGATTGCAGTCAGTACATTGTGACAGCCATGAGAGTTACTGACTTCATATCCCTCATAGGACACATGTCACAACAAACCCTGGTATGACAGTAAATGTATGAGGTTATCACAGCAACATGCCAATATTGGGGTAGTGTTCATAGCTCCAGCCACAAGTCTGTCAACCTTTGTGCATATGTCATGCAGTAAGAGGTGCATATGTCCTGTACACCATTATTTATTGACATCATACCTGATAACAAACCAGTCAGATATCAGACTGCTAGACATGTTATGTATAGTAGGCATTGTTTCTGAGGACATAGCTTGGCCATTTTGTGGTTGTCTGTACAGTACTGGGTCTGTGTACTTAGGGTGATTGTCGACAGTATGTGTGTTGCGTATACATATCGTGGGCTGTGCACAGACTGTGGTAGATACCATTGTTGTTGGTCCTGTTCTGTCTGATGTTACATGCTGCTCCAGTGTATGGTACCCTATTGGCTCAAATGTCTGTAGGGCCAGACACACACGTGTCCCATACCACAAACAGCCATCGGACCACACAGTGTCATGACCCACTGTATGTAGGGTCAGTGTGAGTGGCACATATGAGGATTGTGTATAGCAGACAGTCCATATAGTGTCATATTAAGCTTGTGTACCATATGTGGCTGTGGCTGTGTTTACATTGGTTGTGGGTATGCACTTTCACACAGGGGTCTGTTACTTTGTGCTGTGACATGCATATAGAGCCCATTCTTTTTGCAGGTACCTGTGTATTCTCTCATAGAAAATGTAGTCCAGTGTTGTGGCAGTCTGTCTGTAGTTTGCACAGTGCTTTGTGACATGCCTAACAGCCTAGTGTATTTACCCAGTGTGCTGTTATGTCCAGTTATTTGCAAGACATATTGCTGCCAGGCCACCATAACTGTTGTGTATTTTCTGACAAAGCAGTAGGATTCTGTACAGATGTATGTCACTAACTACTGTGTAGTATGTGGCCATGTGACCCCTGCACCACCAGGTATTATGTGTCAGGACAGCTTGGCATGTGTGCATGCATAAACTGTGTGGGCATATGTAGTCCAGCACTTACGTGATATACCCATGTACATGGCTATTAACTTCCACATTGGGAGGCATGGTCCACATGTCTCGCATGAAGGGGATATGTGTACACCTCTGCACTGACCACAGAGTAACAGACTGTCCACATATATTGGTCGTATCTCTGCTGTAGTCCACAGGATCATTACTGTACTAGCAGTGGTGCTGTACTATGATGTCCTTAGGATGTCTGTCAGTAGGCAATGGTGCACATATCAAAAGCAGATGTGACCTCCCGCATGCAACATGTCTGTTAAGACAATCCCTATTACAGTAGCAACAGTCTACATATATACCTGCAATACATGCATGACATCCCCTTGCACTAACAGGTTGGAACTATTGGTGCTGAGGTAGGATTCCACTCCATGTTCTGGACATATGGTGAACATATATGTATATATATTTATCTATATACCTATATAGATATATATAGATATATACACATATACATATATGGATACATATATATATATATATATATATATATATATATATATATATATATATATATATACACATACATATAAACACTCAAATATATACATATTCACAGCAATATATGTCTACACATATACAGATATAGATACATATGCACATATACTTATGGATATCTGCATATATAGACAGTAATAAGTATATCTAAATAGATATGTATGCACATATAGTTATAGATATCTACATATATATCAACATAAATAGGCATATCTGTACACATAGGATGTGCCTATATAAATAAATATATATATATATATATATATATATATATATATATATATATATATATATATACACACACACACACACACACACACACACACACACACATATATGTATATATACAAAGAGATCTACACATGGCCATATATATGATGCACTATACAAATGTGTAGACAAACATATGTATGAATATACATGTGTATGTACATGTAGACATACATCAGCCTATGTATATGTATATATTCATATTCCTGTCATGTGTAAACATCACGGTTGTGTATATCTTCCCAGATGTATCTCACCGTATGTATCTGATATGAGTACATTATGATATAACAACATATGTAATGCAACAGTACTATCAATAACAAGTACTACACAATTGTGGAAGTAAAAGCAATTGTTCAATACTAATCAATATGTGTATTGACAGATAGATTGGAAAAGCAAGAACTATTTTCACAGTGGTCATGGCGTAGTGGTTAACTGTTGTGGCTATAGTGTACAGGGTCCTGGGTTCAAGACCTGCAATGGCTGTTTATTTTGTTGCTGGGCAGGAAAAGGGCTGTTGTATACAGAGTGGTTAAGGCAGTTTTGAGCAGCTTTAAGCAGGTTTGCACGGGTTTGCATGAAGCTAAGCAGTGCTAACATATGGTTAAACATATGGGCACTTACACCATGTGGGCTTCACTTACCAGTGTGAAAATCTGCTTCGCTGTTTTATTGGAGCAATGTTGACACCTGCTAAGCATGGCTTAACCCTGGTAACCAGTTTTCACCACCCAGTCAGATAACATAGTAGAGTAATGACATCTGTAATAAGTGTATGCAATGCCCTGTACAATACATGTGTCTATGTGCTGTAATTACAGTAGCAAGGGGTGTGAGTGCTATGTCTGGGACACATAAGTATATCAGATCTGTACAGCACTGTTATCTGTGTGAATGTGTTACATACTGGGGTAGTAACCCAGGGAATGTGCTGTCACACTGACATGTAGTGTATCATGGCAGTACTACTGTTGACAGTGCTTTCCCCGCAAGAGTAGAGTGTTAAATGTAGTACTGACAACAAGCACACCTGCAGGTATAGCTGGAATCTGAAGCCTCCCTGTTGTGTTTCTGGTGTGGGAGCTGTGTCACAGTATATATCCCCTAATGGATAATGATCCGACTTATGGAATGTATTTGTAGACTACCATCTGTACAGCACATGTTAGTGAGGGCTTCCAACATGTAGCTATGGCATACATGTTGTTGTCAAACGTCTATCTGTCGACACATTCATCCTACTGCATAGCTACTTACCAAGCTGATGACTGTCAGTCCCTGTACAGATGTGCAGATGGCAGTTATCCAGCTAGGATATGTACAGGCAACCTATGCTTGATTGACACTGACATGCCTGCCCAGGTGTGTAATAACTGGCACATATAGGAGACAACACCCTGTATGCACCACATGCCACGGGTCCCTATCCTACACTACCACAGTCAAAAGAACATGCTTGGGTACAGGACTCCATCAGAGACACTAACCATGTGTTGCAATACATGTTGCATACATGTCAACTGGATCACCTCAATGGCAATGTGCAGGAGGCACCCAGAGGATTGGCTGATGCATATCACTCTCATCCTGAGGGTCACCACAGTGGTGTCTGTCGATAGATTGCCTGTTGGTACATGGCAGATGTCATGATACCACTGTACACACATCCCCTATACAACCCATCTCTCCATGGACAATAGCCAGGTACACAGCTATGACCACCTGCAGCAATGCATCCCAGTACTGACACATGTGTACGTGTGCATTACTGAGGATAGCAGTGTCTGTGTGTAGTACACCTGTAGTTGTGAATTCCATGAAGGCCTTCACAACCACTGCAACATCCATTGCCATAGTCAGTTGTGGCTGCTGCTGTATCAGACATTACATGCACCCTGTTATGCTCCTCTCCCTACCAGCTACATGAGCCTTGTAGTACCAGCACAATAGTGTTATACAAATGGGTCGATAGGCATGGGATACCCATTGAGATCTGGTAAGTGTGTGTATGTGTGCATGTCTGTATATCTGTAGGGTACAGCATTCAGAGGCAACATACTCCTATTACAGTATGCATTGCCACACAGTAGTACAGGTAGTGTTGTTGCTGCCCATAGGTGAGGCATGACAATGCAGCACCCTACTATGCCTGTGGCATGTGCATTAGGTGCATATCCCTGTAGTACCACTGTTGGAATATACAATGGGTTGTATCACAGTTGTGGGCAATGTGTAATGGTGGGTATGTCGAGTGTTATCATGGGTTCCAGGTGTACAATATCCACTGGGGGATGTGGGTGCTGTGATCATTGTCATTACACCATGGTACACCCGGTATATGTCCCATGTACCACTTTATGATGACCACTGTCATCATCAACCATACAGGTAACTGATTCCACAATCCAGTCCAGTTATGCATGTGCTGTGTGCAGCCTACCTGTAATACATTGGACACACGAACAAGTTAGTTAGAACCGATAGTCCCAGGTCTCTCGGATGTGTGTCTGCCTGTTATGTGTCTGTTAATGTGTATATGATGGTATGTCACACTATGTATTGTCCATATACAACAATTACATCCCCCATTACCATACTGTACATGTCTGGGGATGTTCTGCATGTAACATATTATCTGGAACCCACCTCACCCTAAACGCTGTGTGGTGTGTGCAATGAAAGCCACACAGTTCAGTAGCACTACATACCTAGGTAGGGGTCTAGTCCCAGTGTTGCCAAGTAAGAGTGTGCGTGTATGTGGATGTGTCTACATCAGGTTGCAGATTATACACATCCCAGCGGGTCACCTGTCCATGTGGTACAGACAATAACTGGTATACAAACCTGTGACGTGTTCAACTGTACCCCGGATATGTCACAGCCATGGTGTCACCACAGTGCCATACCCCTTGTGGAATATGACTGCAGACCATCCTCCTGCTGATATATGTACACCTACAACACAAATGGATAACATTATGGAGATCACAATCAACCAGTGTTACTAACAGCTATAATGTATCATTGCTGGATGGCTACACTACCTGACATGTATGCATTAAACATTATTCCTGACAGCATGTTACACTGCAATACATTGGTACACAGTAGTACAGTCACCATTTGCATCAGGACCATACTAGCCTGTCCCTGGATGACAGGGATGTGGCACAGGTATCATCATATGCACATGGTGTGTTGTTGGTTTGCCAGAGGCCGAGAGTGGGCCATTCATTTGATACCATATATGTGGGTGAGAGGTGTAATGAGTTGAACTGGGTGTGGTGATGTGGTGTGTGTAGGTTTGGGGTTGCTCTAGGTGTGTTCGTATAGTGTGTTGGCATGCATGCACACAGTTCTGCCATGTGGCTGCCCTATACAGGTATTTATGGACAGCAGCAGACCATACCTGGCAGGATGTGCAGTTCACTGCCTCTGGCCATGGACACACTGACGGTGTCTGCCAGGGTTCCATGGGCACATCCAGGTACAGGCCTCAATATGCTACTCTCCCCTGATGATGACAGATGTCCACTGGAACCAAGTCACTCCTGGGACTGGCCAGGACCACATGCTCGTGGCCTGCTGTGGTGTGGTGTGTTCAGCATCCCGCCTGCAGTGCTGGGGCTGGTACTGCCACTACGGGAGTGCCTTGGTGTCCTAGCATGTCCACACTGACTGCCAGCTATTGGTGTTGCTGGCCTACATCCACACAGCCATTGCTGCACTCCCACCACATGTTCAGGCATGGAAAAAACATGGTCGAGGAGGCCCATCATCTCACCAAACCATCTATCCATGACCTCGGTATGAGGACAGAGGCCACCAGACAGTTCATGGAAGTTGTCGCTTGCAGATGTGAGACCAGCCCTCTGCAGCCTCAGGCCCTGTCTGGTGTACAGTTCCATCCATGCCTGCGCCCCATGACAGCCTGAAACATGCACCTGGTGGTACCAGTTTTGGCGCGTCTGCCAGGGGAATGATGACCCACAGCCCTACCACGAGCACCCAGGGACATATGCCTATGTGCTGCCCTGCCAGACATCTGGCTATGCCTGCTGTGATCAGTCACACTCTCTGGTGCATGGAGGATGGGTCGACATTTAGGGATTTGATAAGGTAAGTATTCATGTTTATAATATAGAACCGTGTCTATGACATGTGTTAGGTGTGGGGAAGCTGACCGCGATGCATACACTCCATGTGTGCATATGTATGCACTCCCTTATGACAGTTTGTTGCACCTATTGTTATGTGTACTACAGCAGTCACTATTCCTGGCAGGAGTATACTAGCATGGGCCATCTGCATTTGCCAGTGTATGGTCAGTCTGCCTAATTGCAAAATCTACTCAGGTGCACATCCCTAGGTGTTCACACACTGCTGTTACTATTGCTGTGGGGGTAGGGTTATGTCTGCCACAATTCCTGAACCTGACTGTGTGCAGATACAGCCATTCTTAGCATTCATAGGATCCCTGCTGCAATGCACTGGTGTGATATGCTGACACCCCCTCCCCACCTTCAGCCTTTTTGCAGATGTTTGACAAGTATGGCCTACACACCTGTGTCAGTTTTCAGTGTCCCATATACTGAACACCACATGTTACAGCTTAGTCCCAGCTAATAATGTGGACCACAGTAATATGTTATGCCATAGTGTACATCTGTAACAGTTGCCATAGTAATACTGGTATATACACTGTTGTTGCACTGTATAAGGGTGATGTTTCACACATGTCCCTACTGTAGGCCATGTGTCCTACCCTTATGTTAATCCCTGTGGACACATTTTGCAATGACAGGATGTTAGCTATCTTGCAGGTGTCTGACATACCCTTCCAATACCCCATCATGGTCACCACTGTGATGCAGTGCATTTAACAGCAACAATAAGTGAACATGTACAGCATACATTATGGGTAGGTATGTTAGATGTGTGCATGGAATATACCATAGACATTACATGCCCGGTGTATTGGCAAGCATCAACATAAACCATACTCACCAGCTACAGGCTGTTGCCTTGGTGGTATACTGGAGGGACATACATAAGAGTGTGAGAGATGCAAAGTCAGTGGCCACAGCTGTGGCAGCAACAGGGTGAGTGCAGCATTACAGTAAATCAACAGTACAAGTCCACAATACTATCACTTATGCACATCTGTTTATTACTACTATGCAGCAACAAACTATATATATATATATATATATATATATATATATATATATATATATATATATATATATAACATGTCAGATATGCATGATCTACCTGTACATATGTCTTGCAGTTGTTGGCTGTGCTGATGGGCAGGTGCCCCAAGGCTGGCGAGGAGCTCTTCAACACATGTCAGAGGTGGATGGCATGACTGCCCCTGTTGCAAGGTGATCCCCCTGGACTGCAACAGCATGCTGATGGGCATTGCGAAGCAGGTCACAACAATGATGCTGGACCTGCTCATAACTGTGGTTATGCAGTCCGAAATCATTGACCCTGTGGACTAGGTCATTCTGCAGGGCGTTCCAATCCTGCTGCTCATGGGCAGCCCGGCCAAACAGGACAGGGTAGGGCTGGATGAGATAGTTCAACACTATGTCATTTGCAGCCACTGAATAAGCAGGTAGGCATCCATGTGACATCTTGCATGAAAAACATAAAGATGGAAACAGGTCTGAGAAAATCATACAGCAAGGTTACCATAGTTCTTAATACACGTCTGTCACCCCCCACCATATCAGTGACAACAAACTGTTCACACAACTCAATAGGTATGGCTACAGCTTACCTACTAGTGGTACATATATTGTATTACTCCACAATTTGTGCTATGTGTTTGCAGCCATGTTTCCTGTGTGGACACTATCCTTGCTGGCCTGTTACTTACTATTCACCTGCATGCCTTTTTCAGGGCTACTATGGTTTCATATATGCATGTGGTATGCTTGCTATGTGATTGCTGCACATCTGACATTCTGTGTTATTAGGGATATCTATGCATGCTGTTGGACATGTTCCAGGATTGTGTAGACTATTACTATCCATGTATGTTGTATAAGAGTGACCCAATAGCATGTTTAGAGAATATTTGCCAGCAGAACCACTTCTCCAAACTCTTCTGGCCATGTTACTATGCCACATCACATGTGGGACCCACCGTGGGGCCTCCTCATGTACTGGTCCAGCACTACCTTCAGGTGGAACCACCTCAGAGGATGTTGTCCCCCCTTGAGGGCACACACAGACAAGGCCTGATCCATAGCAGCCTCCACAGACACATGTGGGATGTGCTACATCACCTTAAGGCACCCAGTACACAATGACATGGTCCACATGCTCCTCCTGCTCAGCCTCCAGGCTAGGCACCTTCAGGGCCATGGACTGCTGTTGTGAGTAGCATTGGGTGGGAGGCTTGTTCCCATTGTTTCCATATTGGGGCCAATGGGGTTTCCACATCGCAGAGCACACACATCATCCAAGGTGTTTACCACCCACATGTGTCATATACCACCCCTGTAGGCTGTCCTCTATATCAACCAACCGGGACCACCTCCACAAATATACCTGCCATACTTCCCCATATTCTCATTCCCTAATTCTGAGACAAAGGAAATCTGGCCCCATCAAGGGGTTCACATGTGACATACCCATCCATGTTGCACACACTTACAGCTGTATATATCTGTGTGTATTGCTATGTGTGCTGTTCCCGCGCATGTAGCATGCAGCACTGTGGTGGTAATATAGGGGACATGTATTTACATACATATATGTGTGTGTGTTTGGATATATGTAGACAAGCGCATATAGATATATATCTATATATGTGTAGATATATATGATGTATATATGTGTTTATATATATGTCTAGATATGGGTATCTGCATATCTGTGGACATACATGTATATATATATATATATATATATATATATATATATATATATATATATATATATATACACACATATATATATATATATATATATATATATATATATATATATATGTGTGTGTGTGTGTGTATACACACACACACACACACACACACACACACACATATATATATATATATATATATATATATATATATACATATATACATACATACATGTGTGTGTATATACATATATATATATATATATATATATATATATATATATATATATATATACACACACACACACATATACATACCTATATATGGGGTACATTCAAACATCAGATCCACAATCTCAAAACTCCTTCCTGCACAACTGCACTGTTCTGCCTTGCTACAACACAGACAGGTGCCACATATGGGTACAGCCTAACATTAGAGGAGTATATATAGGGCCAGATTCCAGTTAACCCTATTACACACCTAAGGCATTTCAGCATGCTACAATACATGTTAACCTGAGTGTCCTGCAAGTGGTGGGCTCTGGAACCCATGTGTTCATCATTATGGCATTACTTCCACCACCAGATATTGGCCACAGTAATATACATCCCTTCCATTACACACCACACACTATATTGGCATACATCTTTTCAGTCGGTACTGCTCTACACAGTTCACAGGTATGGCCCACTACCCACAGGGACAGACTCTAATGTCCATAGTAGTTGTTCAGCTGAAGATCATTACAACAGCAACACCTGATGACACATGTATATCATTCCACATCATCTACCCCAGTATTATGGACCAAGAACTACAGTCAATTACATGCATAAATTCTTCATGTACCTGTTGTGGGGATGAAGTCTGTTGTGGATAGTATCCTTATAGGAATTTATTTTTCACTCCTTAGCCTGCCTCCTTTGTTGTCTTTTATGGTGTTGTTGTGGTTCAGGATCTGTTGTATGTTCTCTCTCTCTCTCTCTCTCTCTGTTGTCTTTTATTGTGTTGTTGTGGTTCAGGATCTGTTGTATGCTCTCTCTCTCTTTCTACAGATTTGTATGAGGTTCCAGCGCTACAAACAGAGAGTGTGAGTACTGTTGCTGCATGCATTGTACAGCACCAGTGTTACAGGGTTTGTGTGTACATACTAGTTTAACACAGACTGCAGTCTGTCAGAATAGCTCCCAGCTGTGTGCCTATCCACTTAAGCACCAGAGGTGTGCATGTTATGTTTTGCCTGTCTACCACACAGGTCTTGTGTCAGATATATCACTGGCTGTGTGTGTGTCAAGTGCTATCAGTACATGGCTACATCCATTTGTGTTTATACCTGACAACATGTGAGGGGTACAAGGGGTAAGCTGCCTTAAGGTATCTGGATATACATTACCATACAATTCACCTTGGGTAAATGCAGGCCTACTGTTCTGTTTGTCAGTGTGATTGTGATGGTTTTAGTTATGCCTTGTTATGTAACAGATACTTCCCATTGTGTGAACTAAGGTCTTTACCCCCATCTTAGGAATGTTTATTGCTTCCACATTGTACATTCCCTATGGTAGCCAGACTGTACTGCATGATATGTTATTGATACTAGCCTGACATCATACAGGTGGGATGGATTACTGTTAACATCTTGTACCCATGATGTGTCAGGTCCTGGTTATGGGATTTGCAACAGCTGGTATTGTATTGCAGGGCAGACCTTTTTGGCTGTTGGGGGGGGAGGATATCAATACGTACAAGACATATGTTGTTTGGGCCCCCTCACCCCCATCAACAGTGAATGTGGTCATAAATATATTTGATATGTTCTCTTTTATATGTATAGATATATATCTGTATATATATATATATATATATATATATATATATATATATATATATATATATATATATATATATATATATATATATATATATATATATGTATATATATATATATATATATATATATATATATATAGTTATGTAGATAAATATATATATATATATATATACATATATATACATATATATATATATATATATATATATATATATATATATATATATGTGTGTGTGTGTGTATATCTATTTAGATATAAATATGTATACACACACACACACACACACACACACACATACATCTACATGTATAAATACATTTCCTGTACTGTTGAATAACTGTGCTGGATGATATATTTGTGAAAACAGCAGAGTTGTCTGTATCTCACAAGGCTTAGTGGTAAATCATTTTGGCTATGGTGTGCAGGCTCCTAGGTATGAGCCTTGCAGAGGCTGTTAATTTTGTTGCTGGGCAGAGCAAGCTCTGTTGGATACAGAGTGGTTAAGGCACTTTTAAGCAGTTGTAAGCGGGTTGTCTTGGGTTTGCACGGAGGTAAGCACTGCTAACTTCTGGTTACAGTTCCTTACACTCAGTTTGCTTCTAAATTGCTTAACCTGTAAAGACATTGCTTACCCCCATGCAAACAGGCTTAAACCCGCTTACTGCTGCTTAAAATTGCTTACTCCCACTTACCCCTGCACTGATTTCTTTAAAAGAAAAGAAAAAAAGGGTTGATAGGAAAGTGGTGAAAAGGGGGCACAAAGAGGGAAAGACAGTAGGGAAAATAGCTCGGGATATGCAGAATGGTGTAGGGAAGGTCCATTGCTGCCCATTTTTTCTACCGCAACAGCTGTGCGTATGCACTGAATTTGTGGATAGATTTGGACACTCAAACTCCCGAGAGAGGGGAGAGGACAACAATAATATGTTGTGAAGCCTTTTAGACCAGATTACATGTGTTCAGTGGTCACGTGTGCGAAATGGACAGCTATGTATGGGGAAAGATTTTTGGGGGGTACAGATTGCTTTTTTTTTTTCAGGTGAGAGTGGGATGTTGGGGAAGGATAGCAGGTATATTTGGGAAGGTAGGTTGAGTAGGTTAACAGACAAGACAAGCAAGACACATACAGGGGCAGTATATGACACAAGTGGGGGGTAAACACTATGATGGGGAGGGGTGTTGGGAAATTGAAAGCCCATGAGCCCCCCAGTGGAAACAGTGGGACTGAGATCCCCACCAATGGGCTGTCCACAGCCCTGAAGGTGACTGTGGTGGGGGCTGAGTCAGAGAGCCAGCCCAACTCTTTGTTGTCCATTATGGTGTTGTTGTGGTTCAAGATCTGTTGTATGTTCTCTCTCAATATCTGTTGTCTTTTATGATGTTGTTGTGGTTCAAGATCTGTTGTATGTTCTCTCTCTCTCTCTCTCTCTCTCTCTCTCCCTACAGATTTTTATGAGATTCCAGCACTACAAACAGAGAGTGTGAGTATTTTTGTTGCATGCATTGTACAGCACCAGTGTTACATGGTTTGTGTGTACATGCTAGTTTAACACAGACTGCAGTCCGTCTGCATAGCTCTCATCTGTGTGCCTATCCACTTAAGGACCAGAGGTGTGCATGTTATATTTTGCCTGTCTACCACACAGGTCTTGTGTCAGATATAACACTGGCTGTGTGTGTGTTGAGTGCTATCATTACATGGCTGCATCCATTTGTGTTTATGTCTGACTAAGGGTATGTTGCAGACTATCTTGTAACACCAGTGATTTGCTTAGTGTATGACAACAATATCTCACATATGGGCCTGTGTTCCAGCCTCTGTCCTCCACCTACATAGCAGGCTTTGTCCATATGACATGCTGTCAGGGGTTATTATGTACTGGCCTGTGAGTATGTCATGCTGCCATTCCTGCCATCATTTCACTGCTGTTGTGGCCCCCATACATATTGTGGGGTTGGTTCCATATATGTGTGGGCTTCATCTGCACAATACATGTGTGCCCTTATGCAATCCAGAGGCCAGTGTATGTAACAGTGGAATATGGCCCTGTATGTCTGTCTTTGGGGGGGGGGGGTTGCACCATAACTAATCTAGGCTGTTATAACATGTGAGGGGTACAAGGGGTAAGCTGACTTAGGATATCTGGATGTACATTACCATACAATTCACCTTGGGTAAATGCAGGCCTACTGCTTCCTGCCATACAGACTGTTCTGTTTGTCAGTGTGATTGTGATGGTTTTAGTTATGTCTTGGTATGTAACAGATACTTCCCATTGTGTCATCTGAGGTCTTTACCCCCATCTTAGGAATGTTTATTGCTTCCACATTGTACATTCCCTATGGTAGCTAGACTGTATTGCATGATAGGTTATTGATACCAGCCTGACATCATACAGGTGGGATGGATTACTGTTAACATCTTGTACCCATGATTTGTCAGGTCCTGGTTATGGGATTTGCAACAGCTGGCATTGTATTGCAGGGCAGACCTGTCTGGCTGTGGGGGTGGGGGGGTGGGGTATATCAATACGTACAAGATGTATGTTGCTTGGGCCCCCTCACCCCCATTAACAGTGAATGTAGTCATAAATATATTTGATGTGTTCTCTTTTATATGTATAGATATATATCTGTAAATATATATATATATATATATATATATATATATCTATATATATATTTATTTTACATTTGTTGACCGGGCTAGTCTAGCTGGATACATGTCCATTTTCAGTAGAGGCCCGGGGAGAAAAGCTCCACGTATTTGTACAGAGTTAGTAGATGCTAAAAGATTAGAAGTTAAACATTGTTGTCAAAAAAAAAATCAAAAAAATATAAGATAATACAACAGTTTTAACAAATAATGTAGAATAGTAATCCAGTTCTGTAAGGTACAGAGATAAATTTTACTTATATACATATATACATATAATTTGTGTACAATAGGATGGATTGTTAATTTGTAATAGGTAGTAGATGAAGGAAGGGTGAGATAAGTGAGTGGTGGGGGGGCAATTAGTCAGGGTTAGTACAGGTGCATAGTCAGTGATTATTGAGATATGGTTTTAGATGTTTTTTAAAAAGAAAAAGAGAAGTCTGAGCTGTGATATTGGAAGGAAGTTTATTCCATAATTTTCCTACAGAGTTGGAGAACAAGGAGTCACCTGCTGAGTTGTTGGATTTAGTAGTATTAATCAGCAGTTTGTTAGAGGAGCGTAGATGTTTGAGATTATTATAAGGTGTGATGAGGCTAGAGAGTATAGGAGTATTGCTAGGTTGATACAGGGTCTTATGAGCTATTGTAAGCTGGTGAAATTGAAGCTGGTTAAGGAATTCAATCCAGTTTAATTGTTTAAGATTAAGACAGTGATGGGTCCTGAAAGGAGATCCTGTAGCAAATCTAGCAATATTATTACAGGAAGTTGTTAGTTTCTTGAGGTTATTTTTAGAGATATTAGTATAAATGGGAGCGGCTTATAGCAGAGTGGATAAAAGGTGAGTTCTAGCTATAGCAGACCTAGCTTCTGCAGTAAAATAGGGTTTGATTCTGTAAAGGGATCCCAGTTTCTTATTAATTAATTTTATTGCAGTGTTTATGTGTGTATCAAAGTTTAGATTGTTGTCAACTGTTATTCCTAGCAGTTTAGTGGTAGGGTCAGGTGCGATAAGGGTACCATTATTAGAAGTGAGATTGAAATGAGAAGAGATGGACTTTTGGGTTGGGGTGAAAAGTAGCAATTTAGTTTTTTTGGGATTTAGAAGGAGGCAGCGGTGGGAGAACCATTGTTCTACAGTGTTGAAGGCTTTTTGGGTAAGGGACTGAAGTTCGGTTGGTGAGGTAGCTGAGCAGATTAAGGTCGAGTCATCTGCATATTGAATGCAGGTGGAGTATGGAATAGCAGATTGCAGGTCATTAATGAAGATAGAAAATAAGAGCGGGCCTAAAATAGAGCCTTGTGGGACACCGAGGGAGATTGGGAGGTGATTAGATAGTTCATTTTGCCAGAGTACAGCCTGCTGACGGTTATTAAGGTAGGATGCAAACCAGTTCAAAGATAGAGAATCAAGTGAAAGAGACTTAAGTGTATGCAGGAGAAGTTGGTGGTTAACCATATCAAAAGCTTTGGATAGGTCAATGAAGACTGCTGATGAAAATCAGTTGTTGTTGCAGTTGTTGATGTAGTTTGAGAATGATAGCAGGGCAGTGGTGGTACTATGGAAAGGTCTGAAGCCATGTTGGCAGTTAACAAGTAGGTTATTTTGGAGAAGGTGGTTGAGAATTTGTTTGTGGATGCATTTCTCCATAATTCTGGCTATTGGGGATAGTAAAGCTATGGGACAATAGTTAAAGAAGTCATTGGAGTTTCCCCCTTTATGTAGTGGGATGATATGAGAGATTTTCCAAATTAATAGGACATCTCTTTCACTTATAGATCTATTTACAGAATTGAAATAGGGTAGGCAATGGCCTTAGCTCCTTTTTGCAAGAATTCTGCTGGGAGTTTGTCGGCTGATGGGGAGGTAGGTTTTAATTTTTGGAGAAGGAAGGAAATGTATGAAGTAGACACAGGTTGGGGGTGGAATTGGGGGGGGTGGATTAGTAGAAGAAGTGGGTAGGTTAGATATATCAGGTGATAGGTGGCTAGCTAGAGCTTGGATGATATCTGTGAAGAAAGAATTAAAGCATTTGCAGTTTGTATCGGTTTCTTGGGGTTAGTACCCTAAGGATTGGGTGTGATCAATTGGCCTGGGTAGAGAAGATTATTAATACTAGTCCAGAATTGTTTTGGTTGTCTGAAAGAGGTTTGTTGTAGTTGGAGATAATCATTCTTTTTATCTAGCAGGATGGCTCTTTTTGTGCTGTTTCTATGTTCTCTAAAGATTTGATGGTCTATCAGATTCTTAGTAGTACGCCATTTTGCCCAGTATTTATTTCTAAGTAGGATTTTTTGTTTAGTATTGTTAGTAAGCCAAGGGGCTGATTTAGCTTTGATTCTAATAGAACAAGTTGGAGCGTGATGATCCAGGATGGCTAAGAATGTAGAATTAAAGTATTCCACTGCTTCATTTAGAGGGAGAGTTTTTAATGGTGTCCAATTACATTGATTGAGTTCTGCTTGGAAAAGTTCTGGGTTAAAATTCTTTTTAGAGCGTATTGTTCGGAAGGTATTAGGGAATATTATGTTGGTTTTATGTCTGATAATATATGTTAGAGAATGGTCACTAAGGTCATCTGGAAGGATTCCTGTTGTGTAGGTTTGCTGAGGAGTATTAGTAAGTATCCAATCTAAGGTGGTTGCTTTGTTATTGATTTTATTGGTTCTGGTAGGAGATTTTATAAGTTGTGAAAAGTCATAAAGGTTAATATGGGTGGTGGGGTTGGTATTTGTACAGGAATTCCAATCAATGTTGAAGTCCCCAAGAATTATGGTTTCTTGTGGGATATTACTAGAAAGCCAGCTGAGAATATACTCTAGAGTATTATTATTGTTCCCTGGGGGAAGATAAACACAGATGATGTTTATGGCTTTACTTGTATTAAGCTGTAGTTTGGAGAAAATTATTTCTGCACTAGTGTTTGTGGGTAAGTTAAGATTAAGTGTACTGACTTGTAGCTCATTTTTATAGAAGATTGCTACTCCTCCTCCCTTTTTGGAAGTACGGTCGAGTCTGATGATATTATAGCCAGGTGGGGAGATTTCATTGTCTTTAATGGTGGGTTTTAGCCATGCTTCTGATAAACATAGGATATCAAATGGATGAGCCTGTAAGAGGGCATGAAGTTGAGCAATTTTGTTACAAATACTGCATATGTTTAGATGTGCAATTAAGAGTGAGTTGGTAGGTTTGGTAGGTGATGGGGTTATAGAATTGTCTTGGCAGTTATTTGTAGTGGTAGGGTGATTGTTAGGGCCAGGGTTTGGGTGGATGTCACCATCTAATAGAGACTGATGGGGTGTTCAGGGTTTAGGTTGTTGTGGCTTGCAGTAGAAATCAAATACTTTTCTAGCTTTTAGGTTAGAGAAGTTAATATGTGTAAGCCGATGATATTTGGCTAATTGGTAGCTGGGTTTGAAAATAATATTTAGGAAGTAGTAAGAAGAAGGTTTTGTAGGTGATGAGGTGTGCTTGGATGGTAATGGTAGGGTATTGTTAAGAGAATATTCATAGGAGGTAATGAGCTAAGTGGTGGTTAGAGGGGGTAATAAGAAAACCCACATTAAAATTTGAATTTTGTGGGGGATTATAGGGATAGACATTCTAAGGATGGTGAGTTGAATAGAGAAATGGCAGGTAGGAAATAGAAGTACTGTAAAGAAATAATAGTAGAAATAGTAGTAGAATAGGTGTTAGGAGAAGGAGTGATTAGTGATGGTTTGAGTGGGTGGGTTGTGAAATAAAGGGGTTGGGTGTTCTAATTATGTGTTTTGTATGATAGGTGTAAATTGTGGAGGTGTTCTGTAGGCGGATAAATGTAGGAGCACTGGGGTCGGGTGGGATTTGGGGGCAGGGTAGGGGAGCGGAGAGAGCCTGAAGGGCGAACAGAGCAGGATGAGACTAGAGAGAGTTCTGTCAAGGAAGACAATCAGTGAAGTCTGAGAAATTCAGCAGGTAAGTTTGGTAGAATGGGAGTTTGAGAGGGAGAGAGTGAGAGAAAAAAATAATGAAGCTGGTAGGAAGAGATTAAGGCTGTTGGAGAATAGCAGGAAAAAGGATACGTGGAATAAGGAGAGCTGGTAAAAAGGTCAGTGAAAAAGCTGGGGACAATGAGCTAGAGGAAGGATTAGCAAGTGTGTAGCAAATTGGAATACAATAACTTATAGAGTGGTGCCACCTAGTGGCCAGTAAGTTAATTGCAAGAGCTAGGGCTTCTATAGGTGATGTCAGGCTAATTGAAAGATGGAAATGGACCAGATAGAAAAGAGAGGTTAGGAGTTAGAAGTATGGATACTTTAAGGAGATTAATTAGGTGGGGGGGGGTTGTCTGCTGGCTACCTTGACTAGGAAGCTTTGACTAATTTAGCAGAAGCTTGAACATTAATCGAGTTGCATATAACACTTAGTTGTAACGATACATACTTTTACTGGCTTATAGGAAGGGAAAAGTCTCTCAGGGAGCCAGTAGCTACTTCTTTAGTTAGATTTAACTTCTGTGGCTTCCAGCGGATTAAATTCAGTTTTTTGGTGTAGGGGCAAACTGAAGCAAGCAGTTTCACTGGCTTATAGAAAGGGAAAAGACTCTCAGGGAGCCAGTAGCTACTTCTTTAGTTAGATTTAATTTCTGTGGCATCCAGCAGATTAAATTCAGTTGTTTGGTGTAGGGGCAATCCGAAGCACACAGTTTCACTGGCTTATAGGAAGGGAAAAGTCTCTCAGGGAGCCAGTAGCTACTTCTTTAGTTAGATTTAATTTCTGTGGCATCCAGCAGATTAAATTCAGTTGTTTGGTGTAGGGGCAAACCAAAGCACACAGTTTCACTGGCTTATAAGAAGGGAAAAGTTGCTCAGGGAGCCAGTAGCTACTTCTTTAGTTAGATTTAATTTCTGTGGCATCCAGCAGATAAATTCAGTTGTTTGGTGTAGGGGCAAACCAAAGCACACAGTTTCACTGGCTTATAGGAAGGGAAAAAGTCTCTCAGGGAGCCAGTAGCTACTTCTTTAGTTAGATTTAATTTCTGTGGCATCCAGTGGATTAAATTCAGTTGTTTGGTGTAGGGGTAAACCAAAGCACACAGTTTCACTGGCTTATAGGAAGGGAAAAGTCTCTCAGGGAGCCAGTAGCTACTTCTTTAGTTACATTTAATTTCTGTGGCGTCCAGCGTGGTGTAGGGGCAAACCGAAGCACACAGTGTAGGTTGAGCACCAAGGCAGGGGGCACAGCAGTCAGGTACAGGGTCGGGAAGATATATCTATATATATATATATATATATATATATATATATATATATATATGTATGTTTATATCTATTTAGATATAAATATATATACACACACACACATACATCTACATGCATAAATACATATCCTGTACTGTTGACTAACTGTTGTGCTGGATGATATATTTGTGAAAACAGGAGGGTTATCTGTATCTCACATGGCTTAGTGGTAAGTCATTTTGGCTATGGTGTGCAGGCTCCTAGGTTTGAGCCTTGCAGAGGCTGCTAATTTTGTTGCTGGGCAGAACAAGCTATGTTGGATACAGAGTGGTTAAGGCACTTTTAAGCAGTTGTAAGTGGGTTTGCTTGGGTTTGCACGGAGGTAAGCACTGCTAACTTCTGGTTACAGTTCCTTATACTCAGTTAGCTTTTAAATTGCGAAGGCATTTCTTAAACCCATGCAAACAGGCTTAAACCCACTTACTGCTACTTAAAATTGCTTACTCCCTCTTACCCCCGCACTAATTTCTTTAAAAGAAAAGAAAAAAAGGATTGATAGGAAAGTGGTGAAAAAGGGGCACAAAGAGGGAAAGACAGTAGGAGAAATAACTAGGGATATGCAGGAAAGGTGTACGGAAGGTCCATAGCTGCCCATTTTTTCTACAGCAACAGCTGTACATATGCACTGAATTTGGGATAGATTTGGACACTGAAACTCCTGAGAGAGGGGACAGGACAACGATAATATGTTGTGAAGCCAATTAGACCAGATTGCATGTGTTCAGTGGTCATGTGTGCGAAATGGGCAGCTATGTATGGGGCAAGATTTTTTGGGGGTACAGATTGCTTTTTTTTTTTTTTCAGGTGAGAGTGGGATGTTGGGGAAGGATAGCAGGTATATTTCGGGAGGTAGGTTGAGTAGGTTAACAGACAAGACAAACAAGACACATACAGGGGCGGTATATGACACAAGTGGGGGGTAAACACCTTGATGGGGAGGGTTGTTGGGAAATTGAAAGCCCATGAGCCCCCTAGTGGAAACAGTGGGACTGAGATCCCCACCAATGGGCAGTCACCACTGCACTTTCACAGCCCTGAAGGTGGCTGTGCTGGGGGCTGAGTCAGAGAGCCAGGCCAACCCTCTATTCATGACACGCGGCCCTCGATCTGGCATAGCAAATCTCCAAACTCCCAGTTTTCCTTGCTATGCACCACTACCTGGACCTGGTGATGGGTGACAGGTTCCTATCCATGCCCATTCCCGGGGGGGCGAGCCCCATCCCCTGAGGCTGTTCTACTCAAAGGTGGTGCAGGGCCAATGGACAAGGAGGTCCCGGGTTGGGCCCCAGTTGTGCTGGTACCCGGTGTCACGGCCAGCTGAGGTGGGACAGGTGGGTCTTCTGGGACCCGCATTCCCATACGTGCTATGGTGTTTATGTTTTATCAACATATGTGGGTTAGTAATAGTCAACACATTTCAGAATTAGGTATAACAGCATGCATAGATATTCCCTTTAACCCAGACACCAGATATGGAACAGTTGCATAGCAAACATTACACATGCATATATGGGACCACAGTGGTAAGTACAACAGCATGCAGGTACATAGATGACACCATGCACCAATGTGGGAGTATTTCAACATAGCACATGCATAGAAACAGATTTGAATAATTATTAAACAATAGGACATATGTCCCAACATTACAATTAAGTCAGCACATACCAGTTGAGTTGGGTATTTAGTTTATTGTTGCAGATATGGTGGGTGGAGAGAATGATGTCAATTAAGAACTAGTATATTCCTGTAGTTCCCCTTGCTTTCCTAGTCAGTGCTGTTACCTGTACCTTACAAGTAATCGTACACTACCCTATTGCCTTATTTTAGACAGTGGTATGGCTGTCAATAGCTATATACATGAAATGGTTTTTACCTGCAGTATACACCACTTACCTGGTATACCTGTCGAGGAATTGTTTGTTAACACTAACTAACTGTGTCTACACATACTCTCAGATTCCAGGTTGATGTTATGCACATACCTGTCCATCTCTTTTTACACAGACTCTGGGCATGTCTTGACCACATGCAGGTGAACCAGGACATATTTCGACTATTGTCCTCTTAATCATTTAGTGACTTACAACACTCTTATACAGAATTTCCTAAACAGATATATTATGTAGTACAGTGTGGGTGACAGTGATGAGTGATACCTTATTATTCAGAGCAACTGCAACACTCACAATGCCATACAGCAACAGAGTAAACAGTACCAGTACAGGGTATCAATATTTTATTTCTCGGCACAGTGTTCGTATCTGACAGACCTGTGGGAGCAATGTTTGTTAGCACTACCTGAATGTTGCCAAATAAATTGCCAGATTCCACATTAGTATTATGTACATATATCACACTCTGTTACTGTACACACTCTGGTCGCAGCTTGCCAGCATGAGGATATAGATGGGACATACTTGGCTTATTACTCTCATAACATTTTGGGGAGTTGCTAGAATGAAAGGTTTGTTCTTATAGATGTGCGACAATCAGTTGTATTTCTTGTTTGCTGCCTAAATGCCTGGGATCATCCCACTGATTTCCCAAGAGGACAGGCAGCAGATATGGGCCGATTTACTGGTCATTCTGGACATATCTGTATAGTTGTGGGTATGATTCTGTATGCAGCCTACTACCACTCCCAGGATTCAAAATATGGCTGTGTGTGCTAAAATACAACAGTTCACATCACAGCTGAGTGTGCTATTTGGATTTTGTTGTCTGCCTTTTCTCTGTTTTCTGTTTATGTCTCCCTTAGTTGTACTATATGACCACTTGGGATTACACCAGTCATATGCAGACATTCCTACACATTTTATTTATGTTGCACAGTGTGGGTAACAGTGCTTAATACAACAGTACTATTAAGTGATTGCAAATCTACATTACCATATGATACCAGAGGAAACACATGCAGTCTTGCAGTTACACCTTTATTGTCAGGCTATTATGCTTTTATTTACATACAACCTATATGAGACTCTTCCTGCCATATTCTCTAGTGTATGCAGTACATGCCTTAAACAATACAGGTTTAATAAAGGCAATTAACATACTACTACTTTTAGATTTATTTCCTATGACAGTACATGCAAGAGTATTACTAAACTGCCTCACATTGCAACCATTTCAAGTGACATCCATGGGCCTCCTGGTTCTTAGCCCACTCACTTGCCATTGTGAAGGACATAAGAGAAATATTTAGCCATAACTATCCATAATTTACATGAGCTGGCAATTATTAAACAATGGACTGATACTTACACACGGCTGGGACCTCTCCTGTCCTCCTAGCCTCTTGGATCCACTGATCTAAGAGAACCCCTTTCACTGCTTCAGGTTGACTTAGTGATGCCTGACCTGCTCACCAGTTTGGGGTATGCCAGTGGCACTGGTGAGGTCACGGGTGAGATGGTCCCAGGCTTCCGCTTTATATTGGGAACCCTGGTACTGGCCTGCAGCAGTCTCTGCTCATGGTCTTTCACAAGGAGTCCTGTGATAACTCTGGACTCCTGGATGCCCCAGCATTGCGACCGAAAGCACACACCCTCTCCCATTCCAGACATATTGCCTACAAGGGGAAGCTACAACCAGTTATGAGATGAATTCCCACCTGTTGGTTTTAAACAAGGCTGATTTCCTGCACTTTGCTGTGATTGGACAGTTTTGAAAAGGCTAAGGTATGGGCAAACCTGCTTACCTAAGGTTGACATTGTTTAAAGGGGTATACCACTGGGCAGACTGAGTTAGCTCGCCTACACATTGATTACACCTACTAAGTTGGGTTGTGCAATGCTTAGCATTGCTTAATATTTAATTTGCATTATATTTGCTTTATAGCATTGATTTAATATTCATTACATGTTATATATGTATTTGTTATCCATGATTCATGTGTACGTACACTGTATGAGGTCCTTGTGTTTATTAGCGGATTTCAACACTTTATTACAATGACACCTCACATCTGGGCTTACTGCAATACTCCAATTCACATATTTATGTTATGTAGTAGGTTATACAACATAAGACTGTATATAGATTCCTTTCACATGTTCAATAGTGGGGATTTGTTTGGTGATACCTCAGTCTTATGTATTACTGGGATGGCTTAGTGGTTAACTACTGTGACTATAATGTGCAGGGTCCTGGGTTCAAGACCTGCCAAGTCTGTTTATTTTGTTTCTGGCCAGGACAGCGCTGTTGCATACAGAGTGATTAAGGCACTTTTAAGCAATTGTAAGGGGGTTGCGCAGGTTTGCATGAGGGTAAGTAATGCTAACTCTGGGTAAATATGCTTACAGAGTGTTAGCTTCAATATTACTTAACCTGTGTGCATATTGCTTACCCCTGTGCAAACTGGCTTAAACTTGCTTACTACTGCTTACAAATACTTACTCCCGCTTATTACTGCTTAATAGTGCTTACACTTGCTTACTAGTGCTTACCACCACACTAAGTTAGACAGTAATGTCTAATGGTTCTTGGGAAGGTGGTGGATTTGGAAACTGTATGGAGTTATCATTCATTACACGTTTTACCTTCCATTTGTATCCCTGGTTTCTGTGTACATATACTATATGGGGCACTTGTGATTATCTGTGGACTTTGCAACATTATGACAATGACACCTCACATCTGCATTTAATGCTGTGCTCCAGTTCACAAATATATGTAAGTTAGTAGGTTATGCAACTAAAATTTTTGATCATAAAGAGATCTGACATGGAATACATTGGAGTGGGACTCAAACCAGGAATGACTGCTTCTAAGGTGAATGCTCTGCCCACTACACTATTGCTGCACTGAATAATTTGCGCATGTCATGCTTTTTATCCTCTTGTGCCATTTAAGCTGCATTAAATGTAGCTAAGTGATGGGCAAACTCTCGCACGTACAGTTAAATTTAATCTGTTTCATAAAAAAAGAAAACCATCTTTATATTTGTTTTTAACTATTGCTCTTGTACACGTGGGGGGATGTTGCCGGGGGTAGGCAAACACCTATGAGCGGGCTCGCTCATTCTTTTATTACTACTCTGCGGTTCTTCACTGCAGGGGTGTGTATATTCTGAGAGTTCTGCTCTCAGACATGCCCCCTGCACTCTTACATGCTCTGTGTACATTTAGGAGCTCAGGCAGTGTGCCTTTATTAATATGCATGGTGCGCTGCCGTCCTGCTCCTAAACGGACACTTACATGTGGGGCCAAGCTAGTCCTGCATGGAAGGATAGTGAATCCGGGGATTATTGTTTTGAAAAAAGACTGATGGAGGATTAACTATTTTTTGTTTCTTTTTATATGTATTTTATTTCAACAGTAATTATTTAGAACTGAGCTTCTTTTACCTTTGATAGGATAATGATGGTTACATGTGATAGCACTTCTGATATAAGGCAAATGGTTTACATAATATTGATGATGTCACTGCAAAGATATATATATATATATATATATATATATATATATATATATATATATATATATATACATGTACATATACATATACACACACAGACACATGCATGTATATATGTGTATATATACCCATGCACACACACACACACACACGCACACACACACACACACACACACACACACACACACACACACACACACACACACACACACACACACACACACACACACACACACACACACACACACACACATGCCTATATAGGCATATGTGTGTGTGTGACTGTGTGTGTTTTATAAAGCCTAACTCAATTGCTCTTTTATAAAAAATGCAACAAAGACAGAAAATGTGACAATCTATATTAAAACCTGCAGTTGTTTTATCAGTGAAGATGCAATAAATATGTGAAACATAAAAATATATAAAACCTATACATTTTTGTAAAAATGAAGTAGATCTTTGAATGTAAAACATTTTTAGACATAAAGATAAATAGAGACACAGACATACCCATAGACAAACACAAATTAGTAGAGCAAACAGCTCCTGAAATGCTATTTCCTTACAAAAGGTTATGTTACCTTATTGGAGGAAATTATTTGGATTCATAATTTTTATCCAGCAGGGAGTGATGTGTCAGGACTTTATCTAGTGCAGAAACAGGAGTGTATTTTGAACATTTCCTTGTATTGTCTCATTCCAGAGCACCCCTCTAGAGTTTTTTACATGTAAAGCAATTCTTCATTTTAAAATCGTCTAAGCAGTTTATCCAGTCTGTACTTTCTTTTTGGAATGTATAGTGGTTGTTTAACAAGTCTGAGAACTGTAAAAATCATATTAATCTGGACTGCAAATGAGAAGAAGAAGACAGCCTTCTACCCACAAATCAGTGGTGTCACATCTATAAATGTTGGCTGTTTATCCTTTGCAACTTCTAAATGAAGAATCAAATAAGAAACAATGTCCGATGAACAGGAAAATATTTTTAACACTTTAATCACAAAATAATAAGGGATTTTGTCCTAAAAATGCTCAGGACTTTTTCAAATAATCTACTCTAGTGCATGCAACCCATTAAATCAATCACAAGAGTCATGTGGCAAGAAATATAACCCATCAGAGAACTAACTCGAGATGATAAAAATGAAAATAAGAAAAAAATAATAATTCCACTTAATATTTACTGAATTTGGAATTAAATAATCATTGTACATACATCAACATTAAAAATGCATTTAAATATAATGTGTATTAATTAAAATCAAAAAAGGAAAATATTACCCACAATTTAATTAATAAAGACAACTTGAAAAAATAATTCAGAAACTGATTAAAAACAGTATCATTAACCATTAAATGTTTATGGACTTCAATTGCAGACACACATTCAATGATATCTTGTCATTTAATCTCAGAGGGGATGTTGCATTAAGACTGATCTGCCAGTACAACTCTTTAATTTCAGTAATCGCACCATAACGATCACCCTGGGTGGGTACCAAAACCTTCTCAACTACACAGAACAATTTTTTTTAATTCATAAAACTAGTAGAATGGTTATATAATTCATTACCTAAATATTTTTTTCTTTATTGCATAGTAATGCTCATCAATCCTGTCCCTAAGATGTCTCTCAGTTTTACCCATGTAAAAACTGTCACAAGAGCTCCACATAGCAACATAAACTAACTCCAATGTCTTATAGTTACATTTACCATTATTCTTTTGTTTTCAATACTCATTTTTATTGTTTTGCCAAACCATTATACATTTCACACACTATTTACATTATGTACAATATTGCTTCCAATGTTTTAGTTCCATTTTGAATTTCCCTATAATACATTAAGAATAAATATCATTTTAACCAAGTACAGGAAATTAAAATCACAAAAAATTAAACATAAAAGCATCTACAATAGACAATTATAAACCAACTCAAGCCAATAATTTGTATTATTTCTACATTTTCTATCTAATCCAAGAATGTGTTGGTACACATACAGAATGTCCTGACGGAAAGTGGATAGGAACCGCTACGCCAAAATAATATTAAAGATTTGTTCCCAAATTTTTGTGCTGTTTATACTTTTCTTATTATTTCTAATTAACAATCTGTGCGCTAATATATGCTTAATCGCTAACAGCCTGAAATTTTGCCACGACACCTGTGCTGGGTTCAACCAATTTGTGGCTATATATAATTTCATTAGTAAACTAATATTCATAATTACAATCTTTTTTCTTTTGTCCAAATTCTCCGGTGGAATATGTAAAATCAGAAATTCCCAGGAGAGTGTTGAGTTTTGGTAACCCATTTTTTTGTAGTTGTAACTTTAAAGAATTCCATAATTTATAAATGCACTTGCAACTCCAGAACATGTGTAACAGGTCTGCTGTCTGATCTACACACTGTGGACATTTAGGTGACTTTTTTGAATCAAATTTATGAAGTGTAAGATGGGTATAATATGCATTGTTAAATATCATCAATTGAGTAAAGACCAGTTTTTGAAGTGATACGGATTTTAATGTTAAGTTAAACGCCTCTACTATTTTACTGTCGTCTAGGGATGGCAATTTCTCTCTCCAGTATTTGGATAACAGAATATGATTATTATATTTTCTCTCTTTTGCCATTTTATACGCTGAGAATATATATTTTCTATCTTGTTGCAATGCTTCCCACAGATGACCTGACATAACTAGTTCCTCTTTTTTTATTTCAGAACTGGTAAAATAATTTATGGCCAAATCTTTTAACTGCCTCATTATAATTAAATAAGAGATGGGAAGATTCATCTCTTTTAAGATATCATGTACCGCTACTCCTAGGAAGGGGTATAAATCCCTTACAGTTAATTCCTTAATAAATGGATATTTCTTTAAGTCTATCAATTGATTACCAATTGTTATATTAGGATTTCCATCAAACGGTTGAAACATCATCATATATTTTAAAAGGTTCAAGGAGGCAAACAGAGTTTGAGTCGCCACTGCCCATAGCTTGATGTGTTCCATTAACTCATATTTACTCAATGTTTTTATATTCAAAAATGGTACAGCTTTAACATTAATTCTCTTCCCTTTTATATGTTTATAATTTAGCAGTACCCATTTGGGTATCCATTTTCTATTTTCACTATCCAAGTAAGACACCCTTAAAATCCTATTGGCCTGAATCACTGTATAATATATCTCAAAATCTGGTAAATCCAACCCCCCCCCCCTCATTTTAGGAGCCATCAGTTTTTCATAGTTCTCGTTTTTCTGGGTTCCCACAGAAATTTCCCCAGTCCTATCTGAAATTGCTTGAAAAAAGATTTCGTGATTTTAAGTTGTGCTGCTCTAAAAATATATAGCATTCTGGGGAGAACGTTCATTTTTATTATCGCTGCTCTTGCCATCATTGGTAGCTTCAACTTACTCCATCTTTTCAAATCCATTGTTATTCGGTCTCCAGTTGCCTTAATATTGTTGATAAAAAATTCTCTATTTTCAGTTGAAAAGTCAATCCCCAAATATTTTATTCTTTCTTCTGTCCTTATTCGTCCTATCAATGGTAGCATTGAAAAAGGTGTAGGTATCTTTAGAGGGAATATTTTGTTTTTTTTTAAATTTAGTCTGTAATTAGCAATTTTCTCAAAGGTTTGTATTGCTGTTAGTATTTTTTCCGTATCTGACACCGGTGTGGTACTGTATATATTTAAATCATCTGCAAAAGCAGCCATCCTAACCTTTATCCCAAGAAGTACAGGAGAATTATAAAAAACCTTTTGTTTCATATGAAGAAATAAAGGTTCCAAATACAGATTAAACAGTATGGGAGACAATGGGCACCCCTGTCGAGTTCCATTTTTAATTTGAATCCTTTTGGAACATTCATGATTTATATATAAACTAGTGCATGCATTCTTGTATAAATTTCTTAACATAGAAATAAAAAGCTGAGGTATATTGAAATATGATAATGTTTCAAATAAATAAGCCAAATTAACTCTATCAAATGCTTTTTGAGCATCAATTATTAAAGCATATATGTTCATATTTTTATACTTTGCATAAGATATTAAAGTATGAAGAGTTAATGTATTGTCTGTAGTCTGTCTCCCATCTATAAACCCCGCCTGTTCTTCTGATATTATCAAGTTTATTATTTTTTTTAACCTACTAGCTAGAATAGATGTCATGATTTTCATATCAATATTCAACAATGATATGGGCCTATAATTGTCTGGATTTTTGGGATCACTATTCTCTTTCAATAACAGAATTGTTCTTGAGGCATTAAAATGAAGATCATTGCTGCCATTCAAATGATATAATTAAAGGTCTGTGAAAGTACGGTGCTCAGAATCCCACTAAAAGATTTATAAAATTCAGAGGTCATACCATCTGGTCCTGGGGCTTTATGTGGCTTTAGTTTCTTAATTGCCTCTAGAACTTCATCAACTGTAATCAATGCAGTCAATTCTCCCTGAGAATCCTCGTCAATCTTGGGAAAATTAATTTTCTGTAAGAACTCTTTTCTTTCTTCATCATGCCCATGAGTTTGTTGCTCACCATATATCTGATTAAAAATTGATTCAAAAATCTTCATGACATCTGACTTATCAGTATATAACTTATTATTATGATTTATTTTGGTAATTAATCGTGTCGATTTCGTCTGATTAATAATACGGGCTAATGCTTTCGAGGGAGTTTGAATGTGATTTGCATATTTAACTAAACTTCTTTGTTCGTACAGTGTCAATTTTCTGTTATGCATAAGAAACAGCTCTTTCTGACATCTTAACAACTCAGTTTCTGTTTGCTCAGTGTAGTTACTCATCAGCTCCTGGTCCAATAATTGTACTTTAGTTTCCAGATCCAGTTGTTCTTTATTTTGGAGTTTTTTATAATAAGTGGCTTTCTGAATAAATAATCCTCTTAACAAAGTTTTAGTTGTAGCCCATTCTATATCTAATGGATGTTCATTACAGGGTATATTGTATACTAATTGTTTAAGTATCTCCTTAACTTCCTGTACTATATCTTCTTTGGTTAATAGGTATGGGTTTAAGGACCAATTATATCCACCATGATTTTTAGTATTCAAAATATCGGTGTTTAAAGTTAAAGTTATTTTAGAATGGTCTGAGAGCTGTCTAGCTTGATTAGAAACCCTAGGGTCAAGTGAAATGAACACTTCTGGAATTAAAAAAAAATCAATTCTTGACCACATTTTATGGCAGCTAGAATAGAAAGTATAGTTTTCTGCCTTTGCTTGTATGTGTTTGTGTTTAAAAGGGTCATATAGTTTGAAATCCGTTTTCAGTTCTTTCAACGCTACCATTGCCTGCTTATTAAAAGCAGTCGAAGCTCCCAACTTATCAGTTTTAGAATCTTGGTAAGCATTCCAATCCCCCCCCATCACTATGTAACAGTTGTTATATGACTGTAGAATAGAGTAAATTGAAGCTATATAATGATATTGGTTCACATTTGGGGCATAAACACATAAAAGTACTATCGGCTTATCGAAACTTTCAGTTTTGAGAACCACCAAACACCATCTGCCTTCTTTATCTATTTTGTCCTCCAAAATTTCTCCTTGAAACTGATTCTTGATTATAATTGCCACCCCAGCACTATTCGTAGTCCCTTCCGCCTTTACAACTTTCCTAATCCATTTCTTGTCCTTCATTGTTTCCCACTGGTCATTAGTCAAATGTGTTTCTTGTAATAGAATAAAACCTGCTTTTGATTTAAAAAACAAATGCAGAAACAGCTTTCTTTTTTTCATGTTCTGGAGTCCTTTAACATTCCAGGAATCTATTATCCACATTCTAAACTATGAATTGATGAATAATGGTATCTATTTTTTGTTTTCCACCTTAAATTGACAAGTGTTGATATTATGTGAAATTTTTGGAAGCAAAACAGCCATCCCATCCCTACCCAGTGCCTATCCACTATTCCTCCGGACCAGGATGAACATAGGTTTTTCACATTGGATAACATTCCCCAAGTAGCTAAACTACTAATTCTATTAACTAACAAGAAAATAGCATGCAAAAAACCTACACCAACTATATCTACGTCTACAAAGTCTAACCCAGACATTCCCTACTAAACACCGCACTCAAGTAACTACAGCTCTGAACATTTCCCTAATATTCATGTAAACTAATTGTACCTGACATGTCAAATAATTCACTTTTAACAAACTTTAAATACAGCAATAATATGTTAGCATTATAATTACTTGTTCCAAAACCTTTTAACTAACAGTTCACCTAATAAGCACACAGTTATTATACATTTGTTTACAACAAGCCATTATTTAGGTCAGCTATTTATCTTCAAAACATTCCTACAATATTGCATTTAATTTTTATAGATCATTACAGTTAGACATCACCTATATTACACAACTACTACTACTGTTTGCTAATTATACTATATGTATATATATATATATATATTTTTTTTTTTTCTGTTCTCCCCTTTCCCCAAACTGAACACAGTTAAAAGATACTTATTTATTCACTTATTTACTCACTAAATAAAACACAGTAAGTTACAAAACAAGCCTGCAAAGGAGAGAAAAAAAAAAAAAAAAAAGAGAAAAAAATAACACAAAAAATAGACTGCATTACCTGGATTTACCACTAAGCCATAGACTCTTATACAGCAACAGCCAAACCATACATTTTTGTCCATACAAGACACATTTTACCTCATTGATTGTTTCTCAGTCATTTTAGCACCAAAAAAGTCCCAAAAAGATTCGTTTCGATTTACAGCAGCTCTTCTTGCTTCCCAGCAGCTCTTCTTGCTTCCCAGCAGTTGCAGCAGTCCAGGCAGTTCAATTTTCAAATTTTCGCGGTCGCGACGGGGGAACCAATTCGCGAACGGACCTCTCAGCTGTACCACACTCAAAACGGTCCCCCTGCTTCCTTTACCTTGTTTCCTGCTTCCTCGTGGGTCAGGAGCACTCGTAGAAGCCATAAAACTTCGTGGAATCTTCGTGTTTCAGCTAGGAAGACGAGATTAAAAGATAAAACGGAGAATTACCAGGCCTGCTGAAGAAAGAAGAACACACAAAGGATTTTGAAGCCTCAGATTCTCGTAAATGAAGTTTCCCATTCACTCTAATGCAGGAAAAAGCCAGGATGTACTGTTCAATTTTCAGACGGTGGCAGAGCCTTAAACAGCTTCAAAAAGGTAGGTCTGGCTTCTTTTTTTGTATTTACAGTGTATTTAATGCCATCAAGAGTAAAGATTAAACTGTTAGGATATTTCATTTGAAATCTAATGTTTTTGTCAATTAGAAACTTACAGTATGGAGCCAGCATTTGTCTAGACTGTCTTATTTGTGCTGGTAAATCCTGTGTTATAGAAACTTTATAACTTTGCCACATTATAGATCCTCCAGATTTTTATGGTTAGAAGTATTTTATTCACATCCTGGAAGTTTAATATTTTGACATACACAGGTCTTGGTGTATTTGAAGCTTGGGAATTCCTGTAAGCTCTATGTGCTCTTTCTATGACAATTTGCTGAACATCCACAAAGTCCTTAAGTAATGTTTCAAATATTTGTATGATAGAAGTGTTCAGCTCATTATATTGGATTGATTCTGGGATCCCTCTGATGATTATGTTGTTACGCCTTGATCTTGCTTCCAGGTCCAGAATTTTGTTTTGCATCATTTGTATATCAGCCTCTTGTGATTCAGATCTTTTAGTGAGCAATGCTATATTGTCTTCATTTGCTGCTATTCTGGTTTCTGCTTTCTCCATTCTTGTTAGAATCCGATTACATGTCTCACTAAATGTTTGTGTTTGGGATGTTAGGTCTTGTAATGCATCTTGTATAGGCAACAATGCAGACTTAATTTCTTCCATCGTAACCTGTTGATCAGATTTCGCTGATGCCCCTGTTTTTGCAGTTTCTTGCTGTCTGAATGTTTTCTGTCTCTTAAATATGGATTCCTTCTCTGGAGACTGTAATGCTGACAGTTTAGTTTTAGTAGTTGTAGTGTCCATATTTTTATCTTCTTTTGACATTTTGAAATGCTGCAGATAGAGATGATTACCAAGTAAAAGTTTCAGTAATGTGGTAATTCAGTCCTTTGTTTGTTGCTCTGTTCAGAATCAACCAAGCAATCAGTTCCAATCCTGTTGTCACCAAGTATTTTTTTTCAATTTTTTTTCCTCGATAAGATCGCTGACTTCTAGTAGATTATTAATTGCTGTCAATTAGTTGATTAACTCCAAATGTACATCCGCAGAGGTGATTTTTGTTTCTGGTCTTTGGAGAGCTGAAGTACTGCAGTGCTTATAGAATGGCGGACATCTTTGTCTCCACATTTACCATTATTCTTAATTCTCCTGGGGTATAATACAACAGTAATATTAATACTGTCATGAATATCCCTATGTTGCAGACAGGACCCACATTTATACATACCATAATGTTTATAAGGCTTACAGAGTGTTTCCACTATGATCTTAATATTCATATTACTCTTTATACAAATCTTGGGATAGAAAAATCCATAGCCTGACCCCCTGTGAAATCTTTAATCAAATTCCAGTTCTTAATAACAGGTTCTTTACTCTGTTCGCTCTGATTCATATATGCCAGAATTAGAGCCTTATCAACCCCCTCACCACTGGTTTTAATCATTAATGTTGCACCTGAATTATCCCATAGAATTGGCATGTACCTTTAATTCCTGTCACTTAATACACCATTCATAATGGCATTAAGATCTCCAGGATACCTCCTTTCAATAAACATGGCCCTTAGCTTATCACATTCTTATAAAAAATTGTCATTCTCAGAAACCATTCTAGATATTCTAACAAATTGCCCATTAACTATGTTTCTCTTTTGCCAAAAGGGGTGATGGCTAGTGAAATGTAAGTAAGAGAGGGAAAAAGTGGATTTATGAAAAATAGTAATTCAATAGCATGATCCTGCCCATTCTTATGAATGATTATATCCAAATAATCCATACTATCCATATTGACAGCAGATGTAAATAATCCTAAATATTAAAAGCAGGTTAATGACAGTTATTTCCAGTTATTGGTAATGGCAGAACTAGCCAGTTGTTACTCATTCTTTTTTTATGCCACTCAAACATTTTGTTTTACAGTCTATATGGAAGAATATTCTTCTTTGTATATTCCGTTTTTGAACTGTGTTGCTTAGTTTCATTAAGTAAACAGATTAATTATTCTCTAAAGCTTGAGGCTTGCTTTTTATTGATGTACGTGAGGGTAAATACACACATCTAATTAATTATAGCTGTTGGCATCTGTATTCTGAAGAGAGAAATATTGCTTAGCTATGTAAAGGCAAAGTTCGCTCATTTACAAACTGCATAGTGCAATTCTGGAATATCAAGGTGACCAGGCTGGTGGCAAGATATTACTATAAAAACAGGCATGGATAGTGGTAGTGAACGTGTATTATAAATCTTTCATCTGAATATCTGTGAATAGAAAATAATTTCATCCAAAATACAGTCACAACTACTGGTAAAACAGAATTCAAAATCCTGAACAAAGAGTGAGGTGGCTGCACTCCTGAAAAATCCGTATTCAAACGTCTGCTCTTTAGCTGTTCATTGTGAACTTTACTTGGGTATGACTGGTGTGGGTCATAGTTCAAGGCAACAGTTGTCATTTATGACCAGCTATACAGTTTTATACACACACACACATATATATATATATATATATATATATATATATATATATATATATATATGTATAAAAAAGGCACACACACACACACACACACACACACACACACAAACACACACACAATGAAAATCGAAGCCCAGATACCCAAGATGAAGAGACTGCAATGATCAGGACACCAAACAGCAAACCAATGAAAGTTTAACATGGGAAAAGAGTCAGTTGGCCAACATGGTGACCTTTGCCATTTTCCACACTGTAGTGCGATCTCAGAGTTGGTATATTTAAGTAAGGGGGTGTGGGGAGGTAGTTGGGTAGGTTGAGTTTAGTGTGGTTTGTTTATATGGTGATGTTGGACAACTTACCATTTTGCCGGTGTTAGTTTTCGATGTTTTGTATGTTTGGTGTCCTGGTCTGTTTGTTCTTTCATCTCGGGTATCTGGACTTTGGTTTTCTGGTATATACATGTTTGTTTGTGTCCTTCGGCTTTTCCCAGTTAGGGGTTGCCACAGTGGAACTCCAGTCTGCTAATGATTGGCAGTAGATTTTTACTGACTGGCTTGATGGGCCTAATGCACAACCTTCAACGAAGGAACGCCCATTCACGCATGTTGCTACATAGAAGACGCTCTAACTGAGAATCGAACGGGCAACGTCTAACTGTGAGGCTATATATATATATTTATATATATATATATATATATATATGTATATATGTTTATATATATGAAGCTACATACATATGCTACACATGCAGCTATATACATACATACATCTGCATCTCTCTCTCGCTCTCTCTCTCTCTCTATATATATATATATATATATATGCACATTTAGGTATACATGTACATTTACATACATATACACATATACACACACAGACCCCCACTCAAGGGGACCTTTCCCCACACAAAGAGTGTATGCTACTCGCAATAAACTAATTTGAGTAGATACATTTTGTCTGTTAAATTGTTTGCCTGCTGCATTGGTCAGTGCCATATAGCCATTGCCAACAGGATGCTTGTTATACACACACACACACACACACACACACACACACACACACACACACACACACACACACACACACACACACACACACACACACACACACACAGACACACACACATACACACACACACTCAATAGTAAACCCTAATTTAAAGAAAGTATATGACACAAATACCTAAAAGCTATGCAAGTAGTTATAAGAGAAACAAATAACTTTAACTCTATATTATTGTCGATAGGCAATGTTTCTTTTTATGAAATGGGGTTCTTATTTGTTTTAGTTAAATAAAGTGAGTGATTATTAAGAAAGATAGATAAATAAAGCAAAAGCAAGTAAAACAAGTTTGCAATTTAAAACAGTAAATTTAAACTTCATGTATTGTGCATGAACTCACTGTTCAGATAACACCTTAGTAGATAAGCAGTTATAAATCACTCTGGTTTTGCTGATCCACAGATTCAACTGTGAGGAAGTTTTTAGTGATCTCAGTATGCCTGAAGGTGGATTTGCAAATCCAGTCTGCTTGGCCAAACTATGGCAGCTTAATCCTGTCAGTTTTTTTTTTTTTTTGCATGAGTCAGGATCTCTATCTCCTTATTAAGTCTGGATGATTTTGATTATGGCAAAATTGCTGTAGGGTAGGTTAGCAAATTTATGAACAACTGATTGGACACGCTAAATTAGCCCTAGGTGTGAGTGTGTGCATGTGTGTGCCTTCATTGGAAGGTTGGAAGCCAGGCTGGCAACTTGACACCATAAAACTCCATTGCTAATCATGAGCGGACACATGATCTGCTGTGGTGATCCCTAACTGGGAAAAGCCGAAAGAAGAAGAAGAAAAAGTAGTAGGCTCAAAAACTAGTATCCACATGATCCCCCAGATTCACGAATCCTCTGTGTAAGACTAAATAAGTCTTACTCGGAGGCTGCAGTTGAACAGTATGACATCAGCATGCCATTAATATTCATGAGGGCATGCTGACCCAACTGCAAGTCTAACACGGACCGTGTAGGAAAGCAGGGCCATGTCCGACTGCTGAGCAGTCTAAATGTCCACGCCCCTGCAAGTGTCTGAAATGCAAAATGTAAACACACAAAAGCGAGTCCGCTCAAATGCCCATTTACCCAATACTACACTCCCCGACATTGTAAACCCCCAGCACAGTTATAAAAAGTAAAACATTACATTTTTTTTCTAATTCCCAAACTAGCTGCCCGCATTTGCACGTGTGTATGCGGGTGTGCCTATTGCTTAGCTGCAGTTAGCAATCCCGAAATGGAAGAACATAAGAAGGAATGTTTATGCAAATTACGCCAAATAGCAATAGCGCAATGGTAGAGCATTCGCACAAAGAGGAGGCATTCACGGTTCGAGTCCCACCACTCTCCTTCCTATTTATGTTTTAAATTAGTTAAATGAAATAATACCCGACATATATTATTGCGATTTTACTAAAAAGCAGTGAAATGGCCTATGTATCAGTGAACAAAATATATATTTATAAAGGATCCTGATATATAATTGCCCACAGTTAAGCAGCGCTTTACCCAGCGCAATAGAGTTGCCCATAGCTAAATAGCACTTTACCCAGTGCAATGTAGTTGCCCATAGCTAAATAGCGCTTTACCCAGCGCAATGTAGTTGCCCATAGCTAAATAGCACTTTACCTAGCGCAATTGGTTTGCGCAAAGGTGTGTGCTGCGCCAACCAGTGCACCGTAGGGCAACATCGAGCAACGTTGAGCAAAGTTGCTTAAACACAGCCACATCCCCTAGCCTGTCTGGACAGTAGTAAAATAAAATGCAATGACAAGGCTCAAACCCAGGACTCTGTGCACCATAATCAAAGTACTGAACCACTAAGCAATGACAGCTTAGAATAAACAGCCACTGTTAACATACATATACTCATAAATGGTAGATTAACCATTACTAAGCAGATCTGCAGTCAGCCGAGAATTTTCAAAAATGGCCAATCACAAAAAAGTGCGGGAAATGCAGCATATTTAAGCTGCATAGGCAGGAATACTTGCCATAACTGATTGTAGCTAACATCTGCAGTTAGAATGGCTGGTGCTGGAGAGGGTACTCGCTTCCGAGTGCAACGTTGGGGCATCGAGGAGTCAAAATACATGGTTTGGCTCCTTGTCCACTGTCATGAGTCAAGATTCCTGCAGGTCAAGTTACAAGGGATGGAGTACAAGGCAGAGGCTTGAAACCAGTTAGCTCATGACCTCACCAGTATCACAGGTGTTCCTCGGACTGGTGAGCAGGTCCGTCACCACCATGCAGACCTGAAGAGATGGAAGCAGGACCTACTGAACCAATGGATACAGGAGGCCAGTGGGATGCAAGTTTCCCCACAACTGAGTAGCTAGCCATGGAATGCAGTATGTAAGAAATGATAATTGATTCTGTATAATGGATAGGTATGTCTCAATATCCCTTCATTTACTTCACAGCTGCAGGTGACCATGCTGCGAATCAGCAAGCCTATGCAGATAGGCTACTAAGGCTGCACCACCAGGCAGGATAGTGATTATTCTGCATGTATTATTATATAAAATAGGGAAGAGAGCCTGAAAGAAAGTGTTGTAGTCCAATAATACAGCCATAAAATGGCCTGAATAAGTCATACATGTACTGTTATATGAAATAAGTCAGAGAGCCAGAAAAAGAGCATAGTAACCCATTAAGAAAGGTAAAATATGTCCGGAATAATATCTCTGCAGGTACTGTCATATAAAATAAGTGAGCGAGCCTGAAAAAGAGTGTTCTAACCTATTAATAAAGGTATAATATGTCTTGAATATGTCTTGCTTATGCACTGTAATATCAAATAAAGGAGTGAGCCTGTGGAAAAGTGTGTAATGTAATTAATAAAGGTATAAAACCTGGAGTGTGTCTGTGTCACTAACCCTGAAATGTTGTTGTACCCTTGCATTATACAAATAGTACTGTTTTAATAAGTGCTGGCAACACACAGTTGGGCAGTCCCATTTAAAGTGGGTGATGAAAGTGCTAATAGCTGTGAGGCATATATACAGTCCTCAACAGTCAGTTACTGGCTGGCATGCATAAGTAAATCTGGCACACAAGTAGCTTGTTAATTTGTTCCCTAGAAATGTGAGTGGGCTACAAGAAATGCAGGGTTCTATAGAAATTTAACTGAAAATGTCATGTGAACACATCCAGGTATGTAGATATAGAAATATAAATAAAATAAATAACTATGTAGGAGTAACATCTGCATCTTGGACAGTTAGTATGTCAGATATAGGTCAGGTATATAATGAACTAGCCAAACCCATTACACAAGCTAATGCATGTTGCCAAGTGTAATAATGCATGTAGGGGATATACACCTGCAGTTAATAGGAATGTAGTGCAGAGTAAAAGTACTTATAAGATGTTAATTGAGGTTTCTTTCTACACCCTACTGTATGTGCATAAACAATGCAATTCCACAACTCAATGGGTATGTGTAATCTCAAAACATTTTTGGGACATATGTCCTATTGTTCTATAAATATTTGCATTCACTTTGATGCATGTGCCCTGTTCAAACACCACAATCATGGTGGCCTGTTGCCACCAATCATCCCTGCATGCTGTTGGAATGTCCACTGTTGTTCAATATATGCATGTGTTATGCTTGCTGTTCAACTGTTGGAACCTTGGTGTGTTGGGTTAATGGGAATACTACTGCATGCTGTTACAACTAATTTGGAATGCTGTTGTTTATGTTGTAATTAAACACACCTAATCACAGAACGTATGGGAAGGCCGGTCCCAGCAGACCCACCTGTCCCTCCTCAGCTGGCGAGTGCACCTGGCACCAGCAGGTCCGGTGCTCAGCCCGGGGTCCTCTCTTCCGCTGGTCCTATGTCACCTTTGGGTGGAAGTGCTGCAGGGGATGGGGCTCATCCCCCTGTACAAGTGTGGGCGGAGAAGGGCCACCTATCACCCTTCGAAGGGTCTGGGTTGTGGTACATAGGGAGATCCAGTGTTCAGTCTCTGATCCCCTATGCCAGCCCGAGGCAAGAGTGGTGCGTCTCATGGGTGAGCCTGCCTGTCATACACAGCCCCAAGCACAGCCACCCTCGGGGCTGTGAAGGTGCAGTGGTGACTGCCCATGGGTGGGGATCTCAGTTCCACTGTTACCATCTGTGGGCTCATGGGCTTGCAATTTCCAAACATCCGTCCCCATCAGTTGTGTTCACCCACCCCATGTGTCATACACTGCCCCTGTATGAAGGTTGTCTGTCTTGTCTGTTTACCTCCCCAAACTACCTCCCCAAATATACCTACTTCCTCAACCTCACTTTCCACTCTCACCTGAAAAAAAAAGGGGGCAATCTGTACCCACAAAAAAATTACGCCCCATACATAGCTGTCCATTTTGCAGACCTGCGCTGGACATGTAAACTGATAATTATAATTGGCAGTACAACATACTTTGTTGTCCTCGCCCCTCACCCAGGGGTGGAAGGTTTCAAATTTCACTCCAAAATTATTGCATATGCACAGCTGTTGCTGGTAAAGAAATGGGCAGCTATGGACCTTCCCTACACCCATCCTGCACATCCCGAGCTTGTTTTCCTACTGTCTTTCCCTCTTTGTGCCCCCTTTTTCACCACTTTCCTATCTCCCCAATTTCTTTTCTTTCAAAGAAATTAGCGCAGGGGTTAGTGGGAGTAAGTGGGTTTAAGTGAGTGTTTGCATGTGTGCGCTTAGCTAAGCATCGCTAAGTGTCACGCAAACCTGCGCAAACCCACTTACAACTGCTTAAAAGTGCCTTAGTCACTCTATGTCAGGGCCCTTGTTCTGCTCAGCAGCAAAATAAAATACCTCTGCCAGTTTCAACCCCAGACCATTGACACAATAGACTGCATGAATTACCACTAAGCCACAGCAGATATACAGTAACCTGGTGCTCAAATAAATATATCATGCATTTCAATGACTGAATGTAAAGGAAATATAGGAAGGCCATAACACAAAGTTTGTTTTGTGGATCTTTACCAGCAATTGTTGTGAAATGCATTACATGAATGCGATATGAGAAGCAACCATTCTAGCAGCAAATACATAGGCACTTTACAACCACCACACAGTATCATAGCAGGATAAACAGTGGCAAATCTGATTAGGGCAGAGGCCATACTACCCAACTGTGACTACTTAACAGGGATGTCCCTGATTGTGAAACATATTTAAGCTGTGTTCCTCTGAATCCCTCTGAAAAGTACTGACGTCAGACAGAAAGGTGAGGTATTACACAATGAATACTGACAATAATAACAGGAGACACTGCTTGTACTTCATAAAAGGAGTATGTATCCATATGCACTGCTTCACACAAGTCTAGACTTTTACTGTCTCTATTATGTGTAAGGTGTACTTCACATTTAACTACCTATCCCTGACTCCATGCAAATATGTATGTGACTGTTTCATAGGCCTGGCAGAGGCACAAACACACAGGCATAGCAGCTAATCCTGCTGTTACACACACTGCAAATAGCTGTGGTAGGACTTCCACAAGCATAGAAATAACAAAGGATGTAGCCATGTACTGGTAGCAACTGACTGTAACAATGCCATTGTACTAGTGATGAAAACATCTGTGGGTTGCACAGACAAAGAATAACAGTGTAACATTTGACTACCATCTGGATAGGTTCACAGTTGGGAACTATGCAAACAGACCACCTGCCTTGATAAACCAGCAGGTACACACCAATCCTTTAAGTCCAGTAAGATAACATTCACACAATAATACATAATGCTCTCTGTATGTCAGCAATCTCCCCCCCCCCACACTTTAAATACACTTGTGTGTTTAGGGTCTACCAAGGATATAGGCAGGCATACACAGTACTGGAACTGTCCAGTTGTCCTGTGAACCCTGTGCTAATGTCAACAATAAAATCACAAACCCTTCAGAAGTGACTACATTAATATTCACAGTATAACAGTTCACAAACAGTTCATGTGCCAAAAGAATACTTCTCAATAACTATGTTTGTATGGCAGTTAATTATATGAGGAAAATAAACTACATAGTCACAGAAATGTTGTGTAAGCATTTGTAGGGGTGAATTAAACTCTACACTGATAGCTCTGTACTGCAAGTGGCAACAGTCAGGCCTGAGTACAACATGTACATCAATGTCTACACCTCTAGCTTCAGATATAAGAAGTATACCAACCTTCTGACTTACACAACAGTGTCCACAGCAAACAAGCATGGGCCCCACTCTGGAAATATGAAAGGGCTACACCTACATACCTTAGCAATTTATAGCATTGGGTTGCTATGATAGTGAGCACTGCAATTACCACACAGCAGGCTGTATGCATTTACCAAATGCTGGGCACCAATTGGTGCAGAGGGCATCACATGCAGATGACCAGATACCTATAAAAGCAGATTGTACTTGCTGTCCCCACATGCAATCATTACATTGCACGTGTCAACAACTACTGACAAACTTTATTACTTAATAAAGAAACCTTACTTAAGTAAATATTATATTTACTTCTTTAAAACCTAAATATATTAATTAAGAAAAAAACTTAATTAATAACCAATAATAACTAATAAGTAAAAAACTTTACTTAATAAATAAAAAAAACCTTGAAAAGCATGCACAGACGGACCTGACAGTGAGTAACAGGTATGTAACAGATTTGTAGTTACCGGCAGGTAGTAGATGTTTATGAATAGTACTGTACATACTCAGAAACATGCAGAAGTGGCAGCAGTAGGTTTGTATGCAGTGATGCCATGCATAACTAATGCTATGGACTGTGTGCAGTGCGACATAAGTGTGACATATGTATCTCAGCATTATATGTCGAACATCTGAACATGTTATCTATGGTCTGTACAGTACTACGTATAATGGCAGCTTGGGGGAGTAGTGCAAACACCTATATAAACTTGGATGTGACAGAGTAAGACATGCATGATAGTAACATAATTTGTAGCTCAGCATTGGCAACTGCTTTACCAGGCTAGTATAGTAGTGTTATCATTTGCAGCTATATATACTCCCTGTAGTATTACTGTAAGCACACATGTGACAACTGTCCATTATGTAGCAAGGCCCAACAGGTCATCCGTGAGGTGTACAGACTTACAACAGTGTGGACCCTGTGTGTGTATGGCACACACATATGGAGAGATATGTATGTGTCTGATAAATTAGCATCTGAACATGTGCCTAGAGCACGGGACATACTGCAACTGTTTGTGAAGGGTGGACAATTACATGTTGTTGCAGGTTGTTATGTGCATTTTTATATGTAGGTGGTAGTGTGTGGCAAACAAGACAGCATACTGTGCTGGCATATGACATGTGGTGTTTAAACGCCATGGGTATGATTCCTCAGGTTTTAGTCTTCCAGATAGGGGGTCCTGCTAAAGCTACATGGGCTGAGACTACCTTCCATGCATTCTGCAAAAGACTGTGCAATATCATTACATAGCTGCATCCCTGAAAACCCAAAATGACGAGCAAGACCACAATGAGAGATAGCTTAAAGTAGATGAATGGTTTTATTAAATCCAAATAAAACGTGAGCGCTTTCGGCCAGAGCAATCTCCAGCCTTCATCAGACAAACAGCGTGATAGTGTGTATCAAAACCTTAAATAGTGTTAAACAGTTTTTTATACCAATCAAAGCAAATGTATTCCATAATTAACTGTTACCACGGTAACGTTAAAGCAGAGTTACATGTATAAAATGGAAAATGAATAATTTAAATCAAATATTAAAAATAGTACTGAAACTTAACACTTGAAAAGTTTCACATATACTCTATGTAAAAATGTATGTACATCATTTACAATTTGTTAAATAAACATACAAGTAAAAAACATTACTTTAAAAGTAAGCTAATAATAAAACCAATATTACCCTTCAAATAATTCTAAATAAGGCCGGATCCTCTCAAAAATATTTGTGCATTATGCCAGATGTTAATGGCTAAACATTTCATGCATTAAACCCAAGGTGTATATGTGTGTTCACTTAGTTATAACTCGAATAATCGTGTCATCTGTTATGTGATAACCACTTGAGCACACATTTAATAGAAAGGTTATCGTTTATGCCTGGTATGAGGTGTGCCCTAGTTCGGATTTGCCACATTAGTTCGTCGATCTCCAATTTAATTTGCCAGGGACCCCTCTAATGTCGGGAATCCTTTGTTGCACTATGACGAAACTAAAAATGTGGCCTGTGCATTCTATAGTATGCTTAGCTAAGGCATTATTTACATCATGCCTACTAACAGCATACATATGTTCGTAGATCCTAGTTCTAAGTCTACGCTCCGTCTTACCAATGTAAAAAGCTTCACATTGGTTACAGAGGGCGGCATATACCACTGATTTGGACTCACAGTTAAAATGGTTATTAACCTTATATATCTTATTGTTGATGGTGAATTGTGTTCCCACCTTGATAAACTTACATTGTGCACATGCACCACATTTGTGCATGCCATGTAGTCGGTTGGAAATAGACTTGTTAGGTGGTCTTTCTAAAATGGTTTTTAAATTTTGACCCCTTCTATAAGTTAGTTTAGGTCTTGTACCCAAGATGTTTGAGAGGGTGTTATCATGGTTAATGACATCCCAATTTTTGTTAATGATTTCCCTAATTTTAAGAAAATCCAAAGAAAAAGTATGTATGAAGGACACACTATAATTAACATTAACATTTTCCAGGCCGTTGTTCCCGAGGGGACCTGGAAAAGTTGGAAGATCACCTGTTCTAACATTCACCTCTGTTGTAATTCTGGTGGAAAGTAGGGGAATAAAATAGCCCTCTCTACGTTTGTTAGATACTTCCAAGATAATGTTGTTAACTAAATTTAATGGATAACCCCTTGTTAGAAACATGTTTTTAAGTTTATTGCATTCAGCAAAAAAATCATGGTCATCAGTTACCATGCGTGCTGCCCTTACAAGCTGACCTTTTATGACAGATCTTTTTTGATAATAAGGGTGATTACTAGAAAAATGCAACAAGCTATTAGAATGTGTCGGTTTTCTGTAAATAATACTTTTTAGTCTTCCATTACTTGTGTCCTTTATTAACATGATATCAAGATAATTTATCTCAATGTCAGCTACATTGAAAGTAAACTGTAAAAAATCAGTCATGTTGGTCATCCTTTCAATAAATAATGGAATCAATTCTTTCTCACCCTTCCAAATGCAGAAAATGTCATCTTGGTACCTTGTGTACCAAGAGACATGTTGTTGGAAAAGATTATCCTTAAATAGATATTCTGCTTCCCAATGTGCTAGTACTGCATTTGCAAATGAACCACCACAGGGTGAACCCATGGCGACACCTGATGTTTGAAGGTAGAAAGTGTTCTCGAAAATAAAAAAATTGTTAGATAAAACTAACTCCAAAAGTGTCTCACTTAGATGAATAGTGTTTTCTTCTACCTTCTTAGCAAACATAAATTCCCTGACCCAACTGAGTCCTATTCCCTGTGGTATAACCGTGTAAAGGTCTTTTATATCTATTGTGAGGAATACCATATCTGCACTGTATTCCACCTTACTGATATCTTTCAAAAAGGACCAGGAGTCCTTGCAAATATGTGCCTCTTGTTGTAGAAGAGGTTTAATGATACTGTCCACAAGTCTGGCACATGCATAAGTAGCCGAACCCCTCCCGTCAATGATCGGTCTAAAGGGTGGTGCATGTAATCGTTTATGCAATTTGGGTGTACCAAAAAAGGTTGAAATTTTTGGAGCTGGCATCTGTAAATACTTGTATGTGCTTGAATCAATAAAACCTTCTAACAAAAGGTCATGCAAAGTGTTGTTAATTGTTCTATAAGCACCATGTATTTCATTGAGGGATACCTCTTTGTATACTGGTGTATTTAAATGTTCCATCATATATTCTACATATTTATAGTGGTCCATCAATACTATCCCCCCACCCTTGTCCGGTTTCATGACACGTATGTTACAGTCCCTCAATAAACGGAGAAAATCCCATTCTACATAGTAATATTGTTAGAATGCCTTTGGTTGGTGTAAATGACCTGATTCTTGATCGCCCAAAGGTCAATCTCACAGATTTTTTCAAAAACTGCTAGAATGGGATGGAGTGGTGGGTTATATGTGCTGGAAACCCTCAAAGTATTAAGTATTGGGGTGTCATTACCAAGTAAAGAACTAAGATTAAGTTTCCTGACATATATTTTCAAGTCTACAAGCATTCTACCTATGTCCATCTGCTGCCCTGGGACGAACGATAAATCCTTAGCAAAAAAATCTACAATATCCTGGTGGATATCAATAAGTGTATAATTATAAACTTTAAAATCACTATCAGAGCTAACCAAAACTTTTGGTTTAAAGCCGAAACTGGGGAGTTGTATCATCTCTTCCTTCCCCGTCTCTTGTTCTTCACATTGTTCGCTGACTGAGCTCTGATGCGATTGGTGGTTCTGGTGTTGTTGGCCTGGTGAAAATCCTGGCCTTCTTGTTGATGCGTGTTCCCTGTAGAGAAGTCATCTCTGGGGATATGCCCTGGTACATTACCCTGCTCAAGGTTACTGGCACCCACATTGTTATTATTAAGTCTTGGGCTTCTTCTAGTGCCCTGTCTTTGCCCAGAAGAATTGTTATTTTCATTATTGCCATGACTGTTTGTGCCAGTAAAGTTTGTTGCATTATTAGATTCCATATGACTATTATCCCCATTATGGGGTATGTGTGTTGTCCGAGAAGGCCTAGGATAAGCACATTTATTAGCATAATCCGTTAGGTCTCTAGTAAGTTTCTTCTTCTTAATAAGTAGTAGTTTTTCCATACTGGCCTCAATGCTAGAAAAAATACGGCAATAGTCGTATTTATAGCGGAAAAAAACACTATCAGAAGTAATAGACTTTTCTAATGCTTCCAAATCAAGTGACAGGGTTGCAATGTCTTTAGAATAAAAGGCAATAAGGGCTTGCAAAAACTCAATGCCCTGACGATCAAACAAGTCCAGCAATTCTTGATGGAAAAGGGAGTTATCCACCAAGCCTGATGGAAACCGCCACTGTCTTAATCCCTTAGGGACTATTTTATTTTTCACGCATTCATTAAGATATGCTACTTCTAGTTGTAACTTTTTACACTTAAAGAGTTTGTTATCAAACTCCTCAATTTTCTCGCTTAGGACATTACCTTCGGCAACTGGTATAGTAAGCGGCTCAGCGTACACGTTGAACCCCTGACTAAAAAAGTTATTGTTCACTAAAAAATTTGCCATAATAGGAAGACCTTGGTTGTTGGAATTAACTTCATTATTGTTATCGTTTACACCTGTACCAGGATTAACAGATGTATTACCTGTTCGAGGTGTTGTAGCTGCCGAAAATGCAGGACGCTGTAGATCCGCCACTGCTGGTAGTAACCGCTGTGGTTCCGCCCCTGCTAATGGTAATTCAACGAGAGTCGTTAAATTACCATTAGAATTTTCCGCTGTTTCTTCCACACCATTCCGCTGTGAAAATAAGACAAGTGAAGCTTCTCCGGATCCACCCTACATCCTCAAACACAATGCACAAACAAATTAACTGGTAAAATCCACGAAAAACCCAACTCTGCTTTAACGTTACCGTGGTAACAGTTAATTATGGAATGCATTTGCTTTGATTGGTATAAATAACTGTTTAACACTATTTAAGGTTTTGATACACACTATCACGCTGTTTGTCTGATGAAGGCTGGAGATTGCTGTGGCCGAAAGCGCTCACGTTTTATTTGGATTTAATAAAACCATTCATCTACTTTAAGCTATCTCTCATTGTGGTCTTGCTCGTCATTTTGGGTTTTTCGTGGATTTTACCAGTTAATTTGTTTGTGCATTGTGTTTGAGGATGTCGGGTGGATCCGGAGAAGCTTCACTTGTCTTATTTTCACAGCGGAATGGTGTGGAAGAAACAGCGGAAAATTCTAATGGTAATTTAACGACTCTCGTTGAATTACTTTTGGGTAGGGTGGATGCACTGACCCAGAAGGTAGTCTTCCTATTATGGCAAATTTTTTAGTGAACAATAACTTTTTTAGTCAGGGGTTCAACGTGTACGCTGAGCCGCTTACTATACCAGTTGCCGAAGGTAATGTCCTAAGCGAGAAAATTGAGGAGTTTGATAACAAACTCTTTAAGTGTAAAAAGTTACAACTAGAAGTAGCATATCTTAATGAATGCGTGAAAAATAAAATAGTCCCTAAGGGATTAAGACAGTGGCGGTTTCCATCAGGCTTGGTGGATAACTCCCTTTTCCATCAAGAATTGCTGGACTTGTTTGATCGTCAGGGCATTGTGTTTTTGCAAGCCCTTATTGCCTTTTATTCTAAAGACATTGCAACCCTGTCACTTGATTTGGAAGCATTAGAAAAGTCTATTACTTCTGATAGTGGTTTTTTCCGCTATAAATACGACTATTGCCGTATTTTTTCTAGCATTGAGGCCAGTATGGAAAAACTACTACTTATTAAGAAGAAGAAACTTAAAAGAGACCTAACGGATTATGCTAATAAATGTGCTTATCCTAGGCCTCCTCGGACAACACACATACCCCATAATGGGGATAATAGTCATATGGAATCTAATAATGCAACAAACTTTACTGGCACAAACAGTCATGGCAATAATGAAAATAACAATTCTTCTGGGCAAAGACAGGGCACTAGAAGAAGCCCAAGACTTAATAATAACAATGTGGGTGCCAGTAACCTTGAGCAGGGTAATGTACCAGGGCATATCCCCAGAGATGACTTCTCTACAGGGAACACGCATCAACAAGAAGGCCAGGATTTTCACCAGGCCAACAACACCAGAACCACCAATCGCATCAGAGCTCAGTCAGCGAACAATGTAAAGAACAAGAGACGGGGAAGGAAGAGATGATACAACTCCCCAGTTTCGGCTTTAAACCAAAAGTTTTGGTTAGCTCTGATAGTGATTTTAAAGTTTATAATTATACACTTATTGATATCCACCAGGATATTGTAGATTTTTTTGCTAAGGATTTATCGTTCGTCCCAGGGCAGCATATGGACATAGGTAGAATGCTTGTAGACTTGAAAATATATGTCAGGAAACTTAATCTTAGTTCTTTACTTGGTAATGACACCCCAATACTTAATACTTTGAGGGTTTCCAGCACATATAACCCACCACTCCATCCCATTCTAGCAGTTTTTGAAAAAATCTGTGAGATTGACCTTTGGGCAATCAAGAATCAGGTCATTTACACCAACCAAAGGCATTCTAACAATATTACTATGTTAGAATGGGATTTTCTCCATTTATTGAGGGACTGTAACATATGTGTCATGAAACCGGACAAGGGTGGGGGGATAGTATTGATGGACCACTATAAATATGTAGAATATATGATGGAACATTTAAATACACCAGTATACAAAGAGGTATCCCTCAATGAAATACATGGTGCTTATAGAACAATTAACAACACTTTGTATGACCTTTTGTTAGAAGGTTTTATTGATTCAAGCACATACAAGTATTTACAGATGCCAGCTCCAAAAATTTCAACCTTTTTTGGTACACCCAAATTGCATAAACGATTACATGCACCACCCTTTAGACCGATCATTGACGGGAGGGGTTCGGCTACTTATGCATGTGCCAGACTTGTGGACAGTATCATTAAACCTCTTCTACAACAAGAGGCACATATTTGCAAGGACTCTTGGTCCTTTTTGAAAGATATCAGTAAGGTGGAATACAGTGCAGATATGGTATTCCTCACAATAGATATAAAAGACCTTTACACGGTTATACCACAGGGAATAGGACTCAGTTGGGTCAGGGAATTTATGTTTGCTAAGAAGGTAGAAGAAAACACTATTCATCTAAGTGAGACACTTTTGGAGTTAGTTTTATCTAACAATTTTTTTATTTTCGAGAACACTTTCTACCTTCAAACATCAGGTGTCGCCATGGGTTCACCCTGTGGTGGTTCATTTGCAAATGCCGTACTAGCACATTGGGAAGCAGAATATCTATTTAAGGATAATCTTTTCCAACAACATGTCTCTTGGTACACAAGGTACCAAGATGACATTTTCTGCATTTGGAAGGGTGAGAAAGAATTGATTCCATTATTTATTGAAAGGATGACCAACATGACTGATTTTTTACAGTTTACTTTCAATGTAGCTGACATTGAGATAAATTATCTTGATATCATGTTAATAAAGGACACAAGTAATGGAAGACTAAAAAGTATTATTTACAGAAAACCGACACATTCTAATAGCTTGTTGCATTTTTCTAGTAATCACCCTTATTATCAAAAAAGATCTGTCATAAAAGGTCAGCTTGTAAGGGCAGCACGCATGGTAACTGATGACCATGATTTTTTTGCTGAATGCAATAAGCTTAAAAACATGTTTCTAACAAGGGGTTATCCATTAAATTTAGTTAACAACATTATCTTGGAAGTATCTAACAAACGTAGAGAGGGCTATTTTATTCCCCTACTTTCCACCAGAATTACAACAGAGGTGAATGTTAGAACAGGTGATCTTCCAACTTTTCCAGGTCCCCTCGGGAACAACGGCCTGGAAAATGTTAATGTTAATTATAGTGTGTCCTTCATACATACTTTTTCTTTGGATTTTCTTAAAATTAGGGAAATCATTAACAAAAATTGGGATGTCATTAACCATGATAACACCCTCTCAAACATCTTGGGTACAAGACCTAAACTAACTTATAGGAGGGGTCAAAATTTAAAAACCATTTTAGAAAGACCACCTAACAAGTCTATTTCCAACCGACTACATGGCATGCACAAATGTGGTGCATGTGCACAATGTAAGTTTATCAAGGTGGGAACACAATTCACCATCAACAATAAGATATATAAGGTTAATAACCATTTTAACTGTGAGTCCAAATCAGTGGTATATGCCGCCCTCTGTAACCAATGTGAAGCTTTTTACATTGGTAAGACGGAGCGTAGACTTAGAACTAGGATCTACGAACATATGTATGCTGTTAGTAGGCATGATGTAAATAATGCCTTAGCTAAGCATACTATAGAATGCACAGGCCACATTTTTAGTTTCGTCATAGTGCAACAAAGGATTCCCGACATTAGAGGGGGTCCCTGGCAAATTAAATTGGAGATCGACGAACTAATGTGGCAAATCCGAACTAGGGCACACCTCATACCAGGCATAAACGATAACCTTTCTATTAAATGTGTGCTCAAGTGGTTATCACATAACAGATGACACGATTATTCGAGTTATAACTAAGTGAACACACATATACACCTTGGGTTTAATGCATGAAATGTTTAGCCATTAACATCTGGCATAATGCACAAATATTTTTGAGAGGATCCGGCCTTATTTAGAATTATTTGAAGGGTAATATTGGTTTTATTATTAGCTTACTTTTAAAGTAATGTTTGTTACTTGTATGTTTATTTAACAAATTGTAAATAATGTACATACATTTTTACATAGAGTATATGTGAAACTTTTCAAGTGTTAAGTTTCAGTACTATTTTTAATATTTGATTTAAATTATTCATTTTCCATTTTATACATGTAACTCTGCTTTAACGTTACCGTGGTAACAGTTAATTATGGAATGCATTTGCTTTGATTGGTATAAAAAACTGTTTAACACTATTTAAGGTTTTGATACACACTATCACGCTGTTTGTCTGATGAAGGCTGGAGATTGCTCTGGCCGAAAGCGCTCACGTTTTATTTGGATTTAATAAAACCATTCATCTACTTTAAGCTATCTCTCATTGTGGTCTTGCTCGTCATTTTGGGTTTTTCGTGGATTTTACCAGTTAATTTGTTTTTGCATAGCTGCATCCCTCTCAACCTTTGCATAATTGGTATTCCCACCATGAAAGGTGGACTGTATATGTGCCTATATGTATATCTATATGTACACCAATGGATGCTCATATGTATGGCCAAGCTCAATGTTGTAAATATATTACCATCCCTCATGTTAAAAACCCTGTACCCATGAACTACCACATAGGTGGTAGTCTACTCAAGTGTGATGGGAGACTGTGGGACAAAGGCAGTCAGTAGTGTCTCTATTGATAATCACAGTGCCACACTAGTCATGTAAACTGATTAACGTCCACATGTCATCAGAAAAGGTGTGTCATCCATGGAATAAGAGGTCAGTGTTCCACTGTACTCATCAGTCATAACACCCATCATAGAGTACATTGGCCCTGTCTGTATGTACCTCAGAAGACATCCACAGTGACAGCAGACACATACCTCACAAAGAGTGTTACCAGACTCAAACAGATGCCCTATGCAGACTGTCTTACAAAACCACAGCTACACTGTGTCACATACCACCTACCCAGAGGCAACCTCTGCCTAACATACAAAGCTATGCCAAACCCACAGGTGTTGGGCATGCTCCATATGTACAGACTACACTCCATACAAGCTACACACTGTACTGATCTAAACCCTGTAACATGAAAAAGCAGAACATGTTGGAGTGGTACATTATCATCTCAGACACATACCATAATCTGGAACTAACCACCTATGAATAGCAAATGAAGGTCCTCATTAGCATTTGTCATAAATAATTATGATGAGTGGGTGTGAGATAGGAAACACAACCCGGGAGTCACCACTGTGGCTCTGCATGACAGGGGCACATGAACCTACATTACATGGGTGTGGAAGGGTAGGGTACCATATGGCTAGGCTTCCATAGGTCCTACGGATAATAGCCTATTAGCTACCTAGGACCCGATACACACACACATGTACTTGTTGCATTACTTGCTATGTGAGGTTGACTGGGTGTGATGGTGAATGTGTAGGTGAATGTGTCAAAGTTGTGTATATGTGTGATAGCCTAGTGTGAAACTGTGTATATCATGGCATATAGTGTTGTAGCTCAAATCCCAGCAAAGGATACGTATGCTATTGCTAGGCAGGAAAAGCAGTAAGGCATATGGTGTGACATAGTCCCATGGTGTTGACCGGAGTGTGCCATTGTAGGCTTAAGCAGTACATGTATGCTTATTGATTGGCAACACTAGTGAATACAAATCCTGCATGAACAGTAGTACTACCTGAAGCTGTAGGCCTAAACAGCACAGTATGGTTTATATCCACATTGCTTGGACACACTGTTTTGTTTGTTACCTGTAGTCCTCACACATTACAAACCTCAGGCATGAGGTTTTGTATGTGCTGACACACAGTACTGTATGTTACACAGGTATAACTGATCTGGGTTGCCATACCTATGTGTCCTGTAGGTATGTCTGATGTGTGTGTGTGTGTATGCCTGTAACATGGCCTTAGTGGTACGTGTGTCACAGGATATATGTGCATATCTAGCAACATGTGTAGTGTATTACAGCAATATGCCACCTATAGTGATGAATTTGCATATTTGTTACTGAGGGGTTTGCTATTAACAAGTAGCATGGTGTACTGATAGTACTTAAACTGTAATTAACATTCATTTCAATGGATGACAAATGTTTGCATGCATTAGCTTCATACACACCCCCTGTGGCTAGGTGGTGCATTGTGTCACATAGAGTGTGCCATGTACTGTTGTATAGTCTTACATACTGGTTCCACTTTGTTACTGTGCAGAACATGTTTTGGAATATAGTATGTGCCAGGCACTGTCAGGCAGTTGTGGGCTGAGCAGTCCTATGTGGTATGAAAGCTGTGTATCTACTGACAGCCAATAGGTAGCTATATATGGCATTTCATTGATGTCTGTCCTTTAGCATGTTAAGTGTGCCACATGACTTGCTCACAATGACTGTTTTATTGTCTTACAGGAATATGCTCACAACAAGAAGCCTGCCTATTCCCCTGAGGAGGAGGACGTCATCCTTGATGCCCTGGTACAGCATTACAACCTGCTGTTCTCCAGATCTAGCCAGGACCAGCATGGACGCACTGCACTGTGGCAGGATGTTGTCCATTGGGTGAATGATGTAGGCATGCATAACTGGACTTATGAGCAGGTACGCCATCACTGCAGTGATTTAATCAGACATGTCTGGCAGCATGCCTCTGATGTCCACAGAGAACAGTTTGCCACATGTGGTGGTGCATCAACACATCCCCCCTCACCAGATTGGAAGAGATGCTCGTCAGTGTGGTGGCTCCTGGACAAGCAGTACAACAGGCATGCATCATCATGGAGGCCAGAGTCACCCAGCACTTATATACAGAGTGTGCAGGTAACATGGCATATATGTAGACTACTGTTAGATCAATTGTTAGAACATGCATTTACCAGATGTGTACTGTGTATTCAGAAGATGTGGAGCCTGGTGTCATGCAATACTGATAATTTGGAACATAATTTGTATGCCTGTGACTGTCATCTCTTGTACTACTGTGGAACTGCAAACACACAGCAGCAATACCATAGTTGTTGACACTGACAAACTGTCTCATATCCTTGTAGGTCCCTCTGGTGTGATAGCAAGACAGCACACCCATGCTGGTGAGTGTTCTACATTTAATATAGCATATAACATGTGCATGTCATACGAGACATGTAGGCCATATACATGTAAAACACCTATACATAATGCATGCTCTGCATGTTCTCTGTGGGACTATGCACATCCCAGTAACATGAGTATCTGCCTCAAACACATGCAATACACAGAGCATCCCAACCAACTGTGTCACACTGTAGTGGACATTGTATAGGCAGAGTCAATACACATGCACACAACATGCACCACTTTGTCATATGCAGTTAGTGTTAATTTGATACACATGACGTATGTAGACACCTGCTGTAAGGTCAAACTCCAGTATCCCAAATGTCAACAACACAGCACACATACTATACCTGGGGGTAGAGGACTATTATGGGGTGGTGTTACACGCTTCAACACACAACACATTCATGTGAGACAATGCTCCCTATTGAACACCTTACATACCCATGTAACAACTGGCTGTGAAATGGTTAATGTAGCCAAAGTGGTGCAGGTCAGGTACAGCAAGATAGTTGCCAGTGTGACATACATTAGTGGCCTTGAGTGACCACATGATGCTGCCTGATGATGGCTCATGGTACTACACTACATCCAGTTACAGTAACTACAGTGCTACACATAGCATTCATTGCTATACACTTGACAGTTGTGTGCATCTGGCCATGGTATGTATACCTATGAGTGATGGTGCACAGGACATTGGAAAGCATTCCAGACTTGCACAGCAATGTTGTGTCCATGTACACTTTGTGTTCCAGGGTGAGGCCAATCATTAAACAACACACATGCATCAAAGACATGTATACTGTTATCAACAAGGACTCTCCACACTTGCACTGCATGCTGTTGAGCAACACACATCCTGCATGCTGACACGTGTGATAGGACTCTTTGGCTTTTGATAGTGTACTGCACCATCAACCACTAATGGATATGTTCTGTATTGCTGTTGGTGTGTGTGTGTGTGTGTGTGTGTGTGTGTGTGTGTGTGTGTGTGTGTGTGTGTGTGTGTGTGTGTGTGTGTGTGTCAACTTGACTGAGTAGTGTATGTGTGCATGTGTGCATGTGTGCATGTGTGCATGTGTTCATGTGTGCATGTGTGCATGTGTGTATGTGTGCATGTGTGCATGTGTGCATGTGTGCATGTGTTCATGTGTGCATGTGCGCTAACATCCTGTACAGATTGTGAAGTGTGTTTCATGTCTTCCTCTCAGAGGTGCTGAGGTATTAGAAGAGTGCAGCAGGAAACCTGAGGTCACTGCCACAAATAGTGGGCATGATGATGCATGTGTAGTGGCACAGGCAGGTTTGTCAGGGTCTGTCGTTGGTCCACCAATCGACAGTACACAGCTGTGCACCCCATCTATGTGCACATTCATACTGCCGATACATTCCTCAACACCAATGGCCTTAGTGGAGGAACAGCATACAGCAGGTTCTGACCAGGATAGTGTGGTATCTATGGCATATGCAACCCCACACAGCAGCCATACCCAGACACCTGGAACGGTACCACATAGGCATATGTCCAGGGGTGCTCATGGGATCACTGCTGGTCATAATGCCCCTGGCAGACATGCCCCCATAGGTCTCACAACCTCAGCCATGTTCCAGTCTGTAATGTAGGCACAGGCACGTATGGAACGGTACACCAGGCAGGGACTAATGGCGCAGAGGGCTCACAACACCGCTGTCAATGACAGTATCCGTGACCTTGCCAGTGCCATATGTAATTACACCGAGGTCATTGATAGACGTTGGGGGGAGACACTAGATGTCTTCCGCAATGTAATGTCCATGTGCCAGGACAGTGCAGGATGGCTGAGATGTCGACATGGACGTATGCCAGCAACATCATCAGCTGGCACTCATTGCAGATAACACACAAGTCCCAGCCTCTCCTGTAGTGGCAGTACCAGCCCCAGCAATGTTGGGGCTGGGCTGTCAATAGACTGTCCTAAATGACCATGTGCACGTGGCTCTGGCCAGTCCCAGCAGGGACATGGGTCCAGTCGACATCCCTCTGCCTCTGACGATAGTACCCAGTCTGGCTTGGTACCCGATACTGTCCGTGGCACACCTGGCAGGCACAGGTACTGTGTCCATGGCCGGAGACAGTGAGCTGTACAGCCTGGCAGGTGCAGTCCGTGGCTGTCCCACAATCACCCATATGTGGCAGCCACAAGGTGGAACTGTGTGCATGCAGACACACACACATAAACCAAACACCTAGGGCTAACACATACACACACACACATTACACCAACATTGACCCATACTGTACTGTTGTCCCTCACACACACACACACACACACACACACACACACACACACACACACATACATGTCGATTGGATGGGTCGTTGTCGGGCTCTGGCAAACCAATAACACACCATGTGCATATGATGAAACTGTGCTACCTCCTGTCCTCTGTGACAATGATGCAGGAACAGGCTTACATGGTGCACAGGGTGACCTAATAGCAGTGTAGCAATGTTAGCATGTTGTCAACATCAAGGTGTAGTGATATCCTTGTAGGTATATATGAGCAGGCATGATGCATTAAAGCTATGGTTATCAATGTAGTATTGTTTACACCAGTGTTAATTCCAATACTGTATTGTCCACCCATGTGCCACTTGGCTGATGTGTGTGGTACTGGCAGCATGTGTTGATGAGTGGATGGTACATGTGTGATGTGTGCAGTACAGATTTGCAGGTGTACATTTGTGAACATGGTGGAAGTGCACCATCTGCATGTATGTGCATAGTGGACACATGGGAAGGGTGACATGCCCTGTATTACACAGTGTTAACACTTCATATTTCCTATTGGTGGCCAGTATGCATTTTACTACACATATGTTACGACCTGGGTACACATGTGTGTATGACATGGTTTGACACTATGCTGTGGGTGATATTGTTTATATCGGTCATTGTTTTGCATACTGGTAGTATACATAACCTCAGCAGCCTGACTTTACCCAATCGTTAGCTGATGTCTTGACAACTGACACACAGATGTAGGATACACAGTAGCATTTGAGTCTTTCTGGTAGTATACTATACCAGTAACCAGTGGTATTGGCTGCCACACATTCCTGAGACCACTCCTGTTTGGCATGTAGACATCCCAGGTACAAGCAAACACACTAGGGATATCTCTGTCCAGATCTGATAATGCATACAGTGGCCTACAATGCATTCTCCAGATGAGACACTTATCCTCCACAAGGGTATCATACAGACAGATACCTGTTGACCAACACATGCTGTAAAGCTATAAGCCAACTATAGCATAGACATCCACATTTACAATACATAGTATCCTGACAGTACCACATTGTTAGTAGCCCACAACATATAGTAGGGGTACCAATGTGTACATACAGCCACATGTTATGTCATCTGTCCTTTGGTATTCACATTCCCTCAGTGAATCACATAAGCATGAAGGGGTCTGTATGTATAACCACGGAGGTGTTGTACACCTGTAATGAATGGCCATTATTGACAGACTGTGTTGTGTTTGAACATGTCTGACATATACCCCAGGCATGAACCCTCACTCACACTATTCTATAGAAACTGTCATGGGTGTGTGTGACACAGATGACCTAGGCCACAGATCGCTACAGTGGCTGGCCTTGACCCATATATACATATGTGACCTAAGGTCTGAGAAGCAGCAGCACAGACGGTCAATGGTAACAGATGTATTCGTGTCGAAAGCAGGCTTCACACCTATGAACTCATTGAGGTCACATGTGCATATATGTATTTGCCACACAGATAACAATTGAGGTCATGTGTACAGATATGTATGTGCCACACAGATACCGGAAGTGTGCAATGCACATACTGTTGTTTTACTGATATGTCATACAGTTGTAAAAGCAAAACTCACAACACATTAACCAACAGTGTCACACACACACACACACTCAGCAATTGCAGGATTCAAACCCCTACCTAACAATTTTATGATACTATAGAAATCCACAGTAACACAACGCGCTATATGCTTTCCTGGAAGCTTTCATTTCCACTGCTGTATTTCTGGGATACTGACATCATCAGACATGCCAAAGAGGAGATTACCTCTTTGAATGTGTTTTCACAGACTCCAAAAAGGGCACTCCTCTCAAAGGAAATCACACACACACACACACACACACACACACACATACACCCCCCACCCACAGCGATTGCAGGATTCAAGCCCCTACCTAACTATGTTATGACACTACAGAGATACGCATTAACACAACACGCTATATGCTTTACTGGGTGTTTTCATTTCTCCTGCTATATTTGTAGGATGCTGACATCATCAGACTTGCCAAAGAAGAATCTACCTCTATTCATGTGTTTTCCTAGTCTCCAAAAAAGCACTCCTCTCACAAGAAATCATACACACACAGAGCAGTTCCAGGATTCAAACCCCTACCTAACTACGTTATGACATTACAGAGATACGCATTAACACGATGCGCTATATGCTTTAAGGGGTGTTTTTATTTCTCCTGCTATATTTGTAGGATGCTGACATCATCAGACTGGACATGGTAATGTGTGTTAACAGCTTGAACAGGACTCCACAATTTTTAGCTTGTGTGATCTCTCTGTGGACAAATTTCCATTCCTTCATATGACACTACATATTTATGCACAGGTTGTTGAATTTGTGGATACAACATGTGTCTGTGATGTTGATAAAGGGCTACTCAGAGTCTATGTGGGATGTGTGTAGCTCCCTTCAGTGATGTGTGTCCTGGGTGCCTGCCTTGCAAACAGTCTAGCAGGTTTGGGAACCGTGATCTGCCCATGATCATATCACAGTTGGTAGGGCTGTCTGTTTGCCAGTTTCCAATAGCTCTGTTTATGACTTCAATCATGATGGACTCAATGGCCTTGCAGATCAGATGTCATAGGCTTATAGGACTATAGTTCCCGTGGTCTGTTGTGCACCAACACTTGTGGGGTGTGCCATATGTTGCTGTAACACATTCAACAGTTTCAGATCCTGTAGAAAGGGTGTGGCTCAACAGACTGTTTAGGTGCAGGGTCTGTTTGTTCTGTAGTTCACTTATGACACATATGGGGAAACAATGTCATCCAATTGTTGCCATATTTTCGGCTTTGGAAGGAGCTGTTTACCCATTCTACATGTGATATCTCCTGGTATGATGATAGGGACATTTGTCAGTGGGAGGTGGGCATGTATGTATGGGCCTGTCTGACAGGATGTCTGCATTGTCAGTCAGGTACAGTTGGCCCTGACTCAGGACATATATCTGTGTACAGTGATGTGTATGACATAGCTGAAGGAAGTGTCATGGTTCTGTCTGGACTCCTTCACAGATAATCTTTCAAACACATCAACATACCTGAGCACTAAACCCCTTTTATACTCTTTTACACACTTAATGCCCTACTGATCCCTTTTGATCAGTCAATAGAGAGTATGCCATCATAATATCCTGGCATGTCAAACGGTTAGTTTCACGTGTACTCTCCAGTCCAGCTGGTGAATATGGGACTTTTGAGGCAATGTTACAACTGCCTTATGTACACAGACAACCCTCACCTCCTCCCAACAAACTCAGATATATGTGGGAGATGCAACTATATAGACAAACGGGAGGCTGAGCTCTCTCGACCCATGACCGGCACTGTCTATCAGGTGGTGAAGGTAACCACACACACCACAACTCTGTCACACACACAGACCTATAATGACAGCAAACAAACTACATTACCACATAATTACATACTCGGAGGCTCTACATAATATCTGCCTAAGCAGCAGAGACCTCCTAAGCAGACACCCAGAGACCTGCTACCCCACGACATTACCCACATATCACATGGTTCACAAAGTCAGTGTGCCACACAGTCACTGCCCTTAGGGGTAAAAACACACCTAATACACTTGTAATAGATGATTCTATTGTCAGACACACTGACGTCACACTCACCAGGCTGAACAAGGAGCAGGACACTTTGCGCTGCCTGTCAGGAGGCAGGTTCTGCCACATTAAACATGCCCTCAGGTCACTCCAAATCAAGTACAAATATGGTTCCATCATTGTCCATGCTGGTGTGACTTACCTCAGACGTTCCTCCCTGGACTACATGACAAGGGACGTAGAGGAGCTCTGTGATCATGTAACCCAGGCCAGTATGACCCTGACCTTGTGTAGCATCTTAACCTCACCAAGAATGATGGCACAGTATATAGACAAGCTGTTCAATTGTAACAGTTGGCTAACATATTGGTGTCATTCACAGGGGATCCAGTGTCTGTCAGCCTGGGATGACATGCACGACATTCCACGTAGCTTCGTTATGGACAGCTTGCACCTGTCACCCCTGGACTTTAAAATATTGGCTAAGGCTGTTGCCACCCCCACAGTGCCTTTTTTGGGCAAGACTCAAATGACAAACCCACCTCCATGGGCAATACAAGGTAAAAGAAAGTACTGGTAATGCTGCTCGACACCAGATGTCTAGACCCCAGAATGCATGCACTCCAGAGTCTCCTCAGTATGGTGAATGTCGATATCTGTGCAGTAACAGACACCTGGTTCAGGCTCCCAAATGCACACCAGTACTCCCAGATTATACTTCATACCATGCTTTTCGACCACAAGACTCAGACCGACCAACAAATTTAGGGGAAGTATCCATAAACATCACAGATACACACACCTCCAGGTTAGTAGCACTGCAGGAAGCATCAGAGAGCATACATGTGCAACTAACAGTGTGCAAAACTGCGTTTCAGTTTGTAGCATGCTACAGACCACCCTCCCAAACACAGGAAGCCCACTCAGCTTTCCTGGGAACACTGGAGGATATGATGGTCTCTACAAACACCATTATATGGGGTGACTTCAACTACAGAAACATTGGCTGGGAATACTACTCAAGCCACAACACCCTCGCCCAATTGTTGCTGGAATTTCTAAACACAAATGCTATGTCACAGCTGGTCACCACACCCACATGAGGGGAAAACATATTGGATCTGATCATCACCAACATGGGGATTCCATATTCCACACCAGAGGTATGCCCCTCATTGGTAAGGTCAGACCATACATTTATCTCACTGGACATCCATATCCCATCCCCATCCTAGGTTCTCTCGGTGAAGTACTTACCAACAGCAAATGTCACACTCCTCTAAACCAAGGTGGTATCCTTCAATGACCCAGGAACAGAGGTAAGTAAGGCTCAGACTGCTGAATCCTTTACAAACACATTCTATTGACACCTACTGGAATGCATGGATCGTGCTATCCAAAATAAGAACAAGACTCACTCCTCCAATGGCAGGGGACCTGTCTGGTGGATCATGGCCATAAATAAGCTATACAACAAAAGGAGGGGGCTACTACATTATAGAGCACAATCCCAATAAGGGAAGGCATCTCTGATCAGTACTAGCAAGAAGCTACGTTCACTCATGAATTCATCTAAGACCCACTTTGAAAGGTAAATTGCACCACACAATGAGAACAATCACAAGGCCTTCTTTAGTTATGTCATGAATCTGAGTGCCAACTCCCACATATGCTGTGTGTTACTGCGAAATGACAATACATACACTGAACCCACTGACATTGCCATCATCCTGGCAAACAGGTTCAGTGCAAATGTCACCCCCCATCCCCCCTAATGAGCAAATGTCCATCCCAACAGAGTGTAGCCTCCCTGACATCACAGATGATCAGGTGAGTGCTGCCCTCTCCAAGGCAGACAACACGGCATCAATGGGACCGGACGGTGTCCCGGCCTGCATCTTACACAAGCTTCATGATGAACATAACCCTCACATGAAGTCACTGTTCAATATCAGACTTACTACAGGATATGTACCCAAGGAATGTCATACAGTAACAGTGGTCCCGCTCCACAAAGGTGGTGCCACAACAGACCCCGGAAACTATCGCCCTATAAGCCTATCTAGCCTGGTCTGCAAAGCTATGGAGTGTATCATCATGGTACTCATACACACAGACAGCGGGAACCTACAGGCACTGGATCCTACACAATTCTGCTTTGTTGTGGGCAGATCTTGCCTCTTGAACATGGTTGACTTCTTTAAACAGTTACCAGGTCCATTGACGTAGGGAAGGTAGTCCACACAGCTTACCTGGACCTCTCATACACTTTCACAACAATAACCCACTCGGGTATCATACATAAGCTCACCAGCTTAGATATTGACACATATGTCACAAGATGGATTGCTAAGTGGATCAAGGATAGCACCCACATGGTATGTATTGCAGGTGCCATGTCTGACTCTACACCAGTTACATGTGGCATCCCACAAGGCTCAGTCCTGGGACCTGTCTTGTTCAGTATATATATTCCTCTGACATACAGGCTAACCCAGGAGGAATATGGCTGACCATGTTCACAGATGACTGCAAACTGGGTGCCATATTTGACTCTCCAGCTGGCACAAGCATCCTCCAAAAGGGTGTCACAGAGATGGATAACTAGTGCCAGAGCCATGGCCTACAGCTGAATGCCATTAAATGCATAGTCATCCCCTTTGGGAATCACATAGTGCCCACACAATTACCACATGTTTTAATACATTAAGTATGGTAGAAGTTGTTAGGGATCTGGGGACATGAGTAGTTTGTAATCTTGCCTTTGACAATCGCATTGCCATAGTGGTTAGACAGAAATTCTATATAGCCCTCCCTATCCCATCAGGTTTCATATATAGATCAAGTAAAGTCATTGTGCCCCTATACTCATGAGGCTCATGATTAGATACAATGCCCCATTTGGGATGTACCTTACCCGACACCTGCAGCAACTGTATTGGCCACAAAAGTACCTCACCAAGTGGATCTAGGGACACACACAGATGCCCTGTGCAGTTTGGCTAAAGTAACTCCAGCTCTTCTCAGTCGCTTACCACCTACTCGGATGCGATCTGTGCCTGTTGTTTACAGCCATGTCCAACACAGAATTAATGGACATGCTCCACCTTAGGATATCTGGATCCCGTAGAGCTACACGCTCCAGGGACTTACACCTCAGCACAGATATTTATAGGACATGCTGGAGGGACACATTTCTATCCCACTCTGGAATGGGATGCCAGTCCCACATAGGCTGAGCCCCCCACTGACCCCCTACATGAGACATATTGACGAGTGGATGGGTGATCATATGTTTACCCCTGGAATCTCTTCTGGGTCTCTGTTGGACAGAGGCACAATAAAGCAAACGTAAAAGGCCTATCTTGTGTGACCTACTATTCACAGGCACAGTCTACTAATCTAACAGGGATGCGAAAGCCAAACACACTCTGGCTAGGCTTATATATGCCCTAGGGCAGATAGGCTAGTATCAACCTAAGCACCTATGGTAATGTTCGGGATGCACATTGTTTATTGATGATACTGATTGCAGGTTTTTTCTCTTCTTTGCTTTCACACTTTCTACGAACAACCTAAGTATCTGCAGAACATATTTTATTATGTCAGGGTTCCAATATATTATATATGTGTCTGTTGTCACATAACTGTGTGCACATGGCAGATTGGTGAATACTGAGAGGTTCCTGTGTTAACATATGCAACTGCTGGATATGTGTGGCCCACTGCTATACTCAGACATGGCCTAAGTGTGTGAGCATGCCCAGTCTGTCCTTTCAGTGTTTTGTTGCCTGACATTTGTGTCATTTATTCAAGTGTGTGAGCATGCCCAGTCTGTCCTTTCAGTGTTTTGTTGCCTGACATTTGTGTCATTTATTCAAGTGTGTGAGCATGCCCAGTCTGTCCTTTCAGTGTTTTGTTGCCTGACATTTGTCTCATTTATTCAAGTGTGTGAGCATGCCCAGTGTGACCTTTCAGTATGTTGTTGTCTGAAGTCCACTACACTTGTTGATGTGTGTGAACATGACCAATATTAACAATTATACTATATGTGTGTTGAAAATCAGGTTCTATTCTTACTGCAGGGCTCACCTTTGTGTCATAACTCAACAGGGATTATACTGTGCCTGCAGGGTTTCTGTGGATACGTTGCATAGACTTATCAACATTTCTTCATACAGGCTGACCAGTGCAATACTGTCATGGTTTAGTGGTTAAGTAGTACGACTGTAGTGCACAGTACCCTGGGTTTGAGGCCTGTAACTACTTTATATTTTCATACTGAGCAGACCAGACTGCTTAAGGGCCAGTAGAGCAAATATTAGCATGACCTGGCAGATGATGGAGGGGAAGCCTTGCGGTTGAAGTAGACCCAACCCCGCTCACCAGCTGGTGCTTTGATGTGTATGTGCGTGCAGTCTATTGCACCCACAACCTCAGGGTATTCCACTATTTGCTGGAAGAGACGCATATTGCTGGCAAATACCTCATGGGAATTGGGGAAATATACATGATCACAGACATGTGCTGACATGGCATCAAGGAACTGGTGCAGTACCCTGGATGCTGATGCCTGTGATATCCCCATCATATCACCAGTTGGTCTCTGGAAGGTACCTGTTGCTAATAATCTTAGGCCAACACATACCTTTGTTTCCACTGGGATGGGTTCCCCTCTGTTGGTTCTGTGTGTAAGGCGTGGCCTGCACAGCTCAACAATTTGCTGCAAGAGGTCTCTGTCCACTCTATAGCGCTCCACTATCTCCAGCAATTGTAGCCCCTGGTAGGTTATCCTGGGCCTGTACACTCTTCTCCGTCTCCTCACTGTGGGTTGTCCAGCAGCATTCGCATTGTCACCACCCTCAGCATGTTGCATATGTCACTTTATAACAGCAATGGCAGCCCCTAACATTTCTTTGTCTCAGTAAAGCTTTTTCAGTTTTCACTTCTATTAGCTTACTGCAGTGTTGCAGTGTCTTTTAAGAGAAACATAGTGGAATCTTGTTTGCAGAGTTTTAAGTGCTGGGCTGGGCTAGTGTACTGCCTGTGTAATTGCCTGATTCTGATTGTTTTCACCTGCTAGCTCTGCTAGTACTCCCTGGTTAACTTCCTACTATTTGTTGTGCTTCCTTTTCCCTTTCCCTTTCTGTTTCCTCAGGGGGGCAGCACCGCGCACACAAGTGCAAACACATGCACACCGGCTCACACATGCTTACACGGACTAAAACTTGCTTATTCTTGCTAAAACACACGCACACCGGCACAAATGCGCTTACACAACTTTAAACAACCTTAGACATGCTTACTCCAGCTTAAACGCATGCACACAGGCATACACGCACGCACACAGTCTTACTCGGATATACAGGCGCGCACCCACGTGCAAACACATTGCAAGCACTTCTACAAGAAATTTTAGTGTTATCTACGGCATACACCTAGCCTACCTGTTGACACACCTTTTCCAGTAATTTGTAAATTACAGCTGACACATGCCACTCTGCTCCAATGAGCTTCACTTCTTTCATACATACCCCCCTTGTGATGTCACCTATCTTCTACTCTGTTACTCTACTCCTACACTCCAATGACTGTGCTCATTTGCTATGTAAACTTGCAATTCACTATCCTAACCCTCATTTGCATAGGATTGCCTACTAATGCTTGGTTACATCTCTTTGACTGAGCTTCCCCCCTTAGCAACCTCTACTAGGTGGCCATGTTGTCTTCAGCCTGCCATTCCCTTGCATTGTAAATTCAGTATAGCAATAAAATCCACATTTGCAGATCTTAATTATTGATTTTCTGGTTTTTACAGTGCAGAGCATTTGCGTGACGCTGTGCTATGCTTAAACATCGGCGATCGGGGAAAAAAAAAAAAACTTTTATTTTTATTTTGCATCAGTGAACATTGCCAATGGCCGTATTTTTGGCGATTGGCATGCTTCCTCAACTGGATGCATCCTTTTTTGGAGCTGTCATGGCTCCATTTTGCTATTTGCAGAACCGTACTCAGTTGTCAACTGAGTACATTTCTACAAATAACACTACTCTTACTCGGACAGGTTTGGGTTTCCTGGATCGCATATTTAGCTCATTTACATAGCGTTTGCCTGCAATTGAGGTAATTTGCATATCCAAGCCCTGTCCATGTAGGACTCGTTTTGGGAGCTCTGTTGCACACCCCTACCAGCTGTTCCTGGATCGCTCGGCAGACATGTTGGCTGTATGGAGTCTTACTCTATTCTTAGACTTCGTGCAAGCCTTCGTGAATCCGGCCAGATTTCTCACAAAGGAATGAATTATAATGTAATTTAATACTTTTCTATCACTGCATTACCATGAAATTAGATAACAGGACTCCTATGGACATAGTCTATCTGAATGTTGGTTCTACTGAATGTTGGTTGTACCTGATTTATTCAAAATTGCAAAAATAAATTAAAAGTGCAAATCCAGACAATTGAATGTCTTAGGCTGAATGAATAATCTTTCAGCTTCATGGCATACAGCAGTGAAAACCTAATTATGACTCAGATGACCCAGGTTCAATGAATAGCCTTGAAAGTAGATCAGTCGACAATGGGGAAAGAGGAATTCTGAGGCACAGCTTGCTTGCTTCTTTCAGTAGGAGGGTGAATTGACTGGGGCCAAAAAAAAGAGATGATTGCTACAGAGAAGGTAGGTTGGTAAATGAGGGCTGCATCACCACATAGGTAGAGGCATTTCCTTCAAAGGCACAATTAACAACTACACACCCATAGTAGGCAGTATCGGGGGAGGTGGGAAGGATTTAAGGGAAACGCTCACTGTAAGCTACAGTAGTGTGGATCCCCTGCCTGACCATGGCCCACTCAGTGTAGAGTGATATCTCACACACTTTAGAACCGTTGCTTTCCTGGAAGGGGGACCTTCCTAGTGTAGGTCACAGGAGGGGCCATCAATATGTAGCAACCAGAAATGATGGGAATATATATGGTAAATGGCCATTAGGGGGTCTAGAAATCAGCAGCAGCATTTATTAAAGCATGGAAGAAAGAACAAAAGTAAAGAGATAAAGTAAATATAATATCACAGTACTTTTGCAGACAAGTAAAATAATGGTTTCCCAGAACAACAAGCCTTCCTTGTGAAGCTCTGTGTAGGGATGCGGCTCCCTCACTTAATAATTCCTACAATGCTGTTGCACACATTGGAGATGGGGGCATGACTTCATTATTATATAGCTGCTGTACTATTATGTATAACTTTAGCTCAATTTAAAAGGTGGGAGTAACCTCTGAATTAGAATACACAAGCAAGGGGATATAGCAGAGATACTGCCCAATCATGTTTGTGATGGAGGAGGTAGGTGGTGGTATGTCTTCAGTTTCAACTGTGGAAATGAATTTATGCATACATATATTAAACATAAACTGTATATTCTAATGTCACATTACTGCAGCACAATTGCTTTCTTAACATTTCTCGTAGATCATAAGCATTTCAGTAGATTTGTGGGTTGCAATGACTTGATATTGCAAATTTTTTCAACTTCAGTTTCATGTAATAAATTGAAATAAAGAATGTTTCAGTCATTTACTCAACTGGGGTACTTATGTCCATGTCTGATAAGTATTTTTCACAAATAGCAAAAGAATACTTCTCTTATTTACATGGAGAGCTTTTTATATTTGGAACTTCTTAAATTGGGTGTAAGTTTCACATATATTTCCAGACTCCATAGAAAACTTAACTGATAGGGGGTTAGTACACCCCATGTATCATTCATTCTGTGTTAATATTCATGACAATATTTACAAATCTGCAACCATTAGAAACTGAATATGTAGATAGATTTGGTATATGTTAAGAAAAATGTTCACATTATTGCTACAAACTCATATACAGGTAGCAGCAATGTGTAATACTACCATTACGTTTCCATTTATTTATATTGTCAGGGTATTTCTTATTCAATTTTTTGCAGTTGTGAGATTTTGCATTTAGAATTTCCAGATTTAGGTTTTTGCTGTTCTTAGTTTGCACTATGTATTTCAGCAAAGCCTTCAACAAAGTGCCCACAAGTGACTGTAGAAAAGTTATAAACCGTTGGTGGTCAGACAACATAATATGTTGGTTACAGGGTGATTATCAAACAAATAGATGCATTTAGTGGGCAGACTGGAAGAGAAGTTAAAACTGGAAGTGGTCAGGCAACAGATGTTGATGGTTATAGGGCAATGATCATAGAAGCAGATGCATTTAGTGACATTGCAATTGTCCTTACAGAGGCTGACACTGGTCAGCATTTCTGTGCTAGGCTTAGGGAAGGGGTTGGAGTATATTATAAACCTGTTATGAATGGCACCAAACAGGTGCAGGGGTCAATGGAGAAGGAGCTCTTGTGGAGGCTCTACACTGATTAAATGCGTGGACGTGCCAGTATGATCTAAATTTAAATACCAAGAAATGCAGACTATAGCAGTTTTTTTTAAGCTAGGGAGGTTGGAAATGAAACTACTCATATCAGACAGGTATCACAGCACTGGAAAAGTACATGGAAGAAAATAATCTGGGTGTTATTATTATATTAAGGTTACAAACTCAGTAGTAGCTAAAGAAATACATTCTATTAACCATCCACTTATCCTCCTCTTTTCTAGACCCTCAAAAATGCTTTAACTGGAGTGGTGTATCCAGTTTTAGATGTATTATAAGGTACATCAGATGGTCCTAATAGGGGTCCAAATGAGGAGATGATAAATCAGCAAGCAATGGAGAGAAGTATTGCTGGAATTGAATTCATACTCAGGTCTTGGAGAGTACCTTCATGAGGTGAACCCTGTTTTTCACAAAATCACTATGATGTACTGTATTTTATATAGCATGTATCATGGACAGAAGTAGGTTAAAAAATAAAAAAAAAAGATAGCTGGGTGCACAAGATATAGCATAAAAAGTGTCCAATCCTGGTAGGCACAGTGATGCCAGGAATGGAAAAAATGACAGCACAGAATCCTCAATATACAGAAATGTTCTTACAATTGGGCTAGGATAGTTTCAGAAAGAGGACCCCCCCCCTGTTGAAAAAGAAAGTAGTAGTCCACAAAAATCACAAAAACTGATTGGCCAAAAAGAGCCATTGAGATGATAGAGTGGACTGCTGAGGATAATAAAGAAATTAAGTATTGTTGCTATTATACAAGAAGCCCAGAATTTCCAAGCAGAAGATTAAGAGAGAGATTAGAGAAAATAAAATACTTGCACAAGAAAAACTGCCAGAAGCTTTATTAATACAACAGATTTATGAAAAACATTATATAGACCAAGTAACCTTGTGCATTTGGAAAAAAAATGCAACTGAGAAAGTGAGAAAATATAAAGAATAAAATCTAGAGATTTTTAAAAGGTATAAAAAGAAATATGGACATGGGAAACAGGAGAGCTCTGATATGGTGCAATATTTATGCAAAAGAGAAAGCTAAATTAATGAATAAAATGCAGCCCCAAAGATATTTAAAGAGAAATACAGGCAAAGGCATCCAGATATGGAACATTTCACAATACAAAAAAATAAATAAATAAGATCATAAAAGAGGGAACACAGAACAGAAAATTAATAAAGTAGAGTTAAAAAATAGAAGCTGATGTTATGGAATACCTGCAAAGTGAAGGATTTAGTATAGAAAGTCTACAAAATGTATGAGGAGTAACCCAAGTTGCTGCTGCACAAATGTCTTCCATGGAGTCTTTAAACTGGAAGACTGATGAAGTAGCAATGGCTGTAGTGGAATGAGCTCATAATGGTTTTGATAGGGGAATGCCCAATTTGTTTTATATATAACAAGTACAATCTAAGCCATCTGGCTAGGGTAATTTTGGTAATGGGTGTTCCTAGTTTCATGTCAGAAAAAGAGACAAATAACTGGTTAGACTTCATGAAATTTTCTGTTCTGTGTAGGTATAAACATAATTTCCTGCGAACATCCAAAAATGCAATGTGTATTCACCTCTCTTAGAAAATCTGGGGAAGAATACTGCAAATTAATAGATTGGTTAATATTAACATGTGAAACTACTTTAGGGAGAAAGGAAGCATTAGTTTGTAAAGTGACTCAGTCTTTGTGAAAGATCAAGTAAGGCGACTTCGAAGATAATGCCTGAATCTCCAAAAGTCTTCTGGCAGGAGTAATAGCTACTAGGACAATTGTTTTCCAAGAAAGGTACTTAATGTCACATTTACCTGCAGATTCAAGGAGGTGGGGGGGTTAAGTAAGTTTGCTGCAGGACTAACTTGAGGTCACATGGGGGAGTAGGGTCCCTACCCTAAACATGGTCCTGTAAAGAAGAGTACCTCGCAAGAAGGTTTTGCATAGTCTATGGGAGGCAACAGAAACACAATCAAATCTTATGTGAGAATTTAATATTGCTGCTAAATGGACTTTTACTGTGGAAGAGATAGGTCCTTCTTTAAAAAGTAAAGCTAAACATTCAAGGATACTATGCAAAGGAGCTGCAAAGGGAGCAGGATTATTTTGGTGAACCCAGTAAGCAAATCATCTAAATTTACTGGAGTATAGTTTATGTGTAGATGGTTTATGGGAAGATAAGAGTATTTGAGGGACTGGAGAAGTGAGCATAGGTTGTATGGCTATTAATGAAACTGGAGAAGCCAGGCAGTCAGCCTGAGGTTTGATATGTCTAGATGAATCATGACTGTCAGGGGAGACAGGAGGTCTGGAGTCAGATCCAGAGTCCATGGTGGGCGGAGTAAGTGAGGCCAAAAGAAGAAGAACCAAATCTGTTGAGGCCAAAAAGGTGAAATGAGGATAACTTTACTCTTCAACATGACAGATTTCTGTAGGAATTTGGAAATTAGTAGGATTGGTGGGTAGGCATAAAGCAGACTGGAAGGCCAGTTGTGAAGAAGAGCATCCCTCGGTGATTTCATCTGTAGGGGGATGAGGGCAAAGTAGCTGCTGCATTTGTTGTTTAGGGGAGAAGTAAAAAGGATCACAACAAGGCTGGCCCCACTGACAAAAAAACATCTCCACCACACTTTTGTTGAGAGACCATTCATGAGGTAAAAAATGCAGTTGCTCAGCTTGTCTGCTATAATGTCGGATTTCCCCAAAATGTGTATTACAATGAAAAAGCAGTTGAATAAGCTCTCCCATTGTCACATGCTGAGAGCTTTGCAACACAGAGGGTAAGATTGTATCCCTCCTTGTTTGTTGATATACCAAACTACTGAGATGTTGTCTGTTTGAACTGCAATTATCCCTAAGGAGAGAGCTTCTTGAAAAGCCTGCAATGCTAATAGCACTGCTGTCATATCTAGGATGTTGATATGCAAATTAGCCTCTTTGGGGTATCAAGTGCCTTGGACTGTTTTCCCCAAGTAATGCACACCACCCTAACTGGGAATCATCCGTGATCATTCTGGCCTTGGCTGAGGGGGAATGAACAGGTAGCCTTGTAGAACCTGTTCTGATTGAATCCACCACATCTGATCTCTCTTGCAAATTTGAGTGATACATATCAGGGTTGACATAGGTTGATAAAGTATTGACCATTGCGTGGCTAGTATCCATTGTAGAATCCTCGTGCAAAACCTGACTAACGGCACCAGAGTTATCCCTAGAGCCTAAAGAACCAAACAGGCAGAAACATTGGTACTGCAGATTTTCTTTCTGACGGTTTTAAACTCCTTTGCAATTCATTTCTAATGTTTTGTGTTATGTATTGTGATAACTATGAAGAAATAAGGGTGTTAGTAACTTTGCTGCTACTCTGGGATCTTGTTAGGTGAGGATGCAGTACCACTTCTTGGTTTCTAATGAGGTTTTAGGTTTGAGAAGTTCTTCTAGGATTTTAGATCTAACGGAGATATGGCTACAGAGTTTATTTTCACTATGGTTTCTTATGTTAAATGTGATTATACAGTGGTCACTCATTTAAGGTGGATGATATGCTATTGTGGATGTTTGTAATGAGCTCTAATACAAAATGGTTACCAGTTCAGATGTTTGGTCATGTCAGTTCTAGAATTACTTGTTGCAGTCCTAAGTCTAAACAAATTCATTTATATAATTTCTGGATAGTCCTAAAAGATTTTATGTTAAAACTGACAAGGCTTATCAGATTTTTGCATGGGAAGGAAAGTGTTTTAATTTTGTTGATCAGGTCATAAAATTATTTCTGGAATGGAAAGGATGGTTGGTAGGTAATAATGAAATTTTTCTATCTATAGATATATAGATATAGATATATGTATGTATGTATGTGTATATATATATATATATATATATATATACAGAGAAAGAGATGTATATATTTCAGCATACTTTCCTAGATGGGGATGTTGACAATTAGCTAGTCTGGATCAATTTCGGTTATAGGTGTGGCCCGGGAGAATAATTTGACATTTCTGTTTTGTATAGTAACAAATTACCATCTTCAATTCTACGACCAAAATGGACATTCAACTGATTATTGCATGGAAAATGGTGGGTTTCAGAATATCATTTTCAATGTAATATTATGTGATTTTTTAACTAGACCGGGTTGGAAGGAATTTAAGAGCCTGTCTGTTCTAATTTATTTTTCATGCTGCCTGCATTTACAAGGCAACAGAATAGTTAGTTTAAAGGTATTGAAGAAGTGTATGTTGTGTGATCCAGTGTTTGCTTCAATATTTCTGCAAATTAGTAAGGGCAGCAGTATTGGGCTCAGCTTACATATTATATATAGCCATTTATAGTTTGTTACTTTGGGTTTTGCTGACTGGCAGGGTTAGTATTTTTGAGGTGCTATGTTGTTTAGTTTATAGTGTACTATAGGAAGGTATTTATTAAGTATAAAATATTTGCACTGGTAGAGAATTGTGGAAAGTACAGTTGTGCAAAATCTTACCATAACAGTAGATGTCCTTACCTTTACTGCTACAGTATTCTTAATGATATGGGATTGCCTGCTGTGGAAGCTTGATGTCCAGCCAGTCTTCCAAAGATTTCTGAATTTAAAAGTTATGCCTAATGTCACCATACACTCCACGTGTAACACAGGGCATAAAGGTGACATTCAGGCTTACCAAAAACAGAACTGATTGCCTCACAAGGAACACTAGTCCAAGGAACCCAAGAGGTAACGTACATTTAGGAAGGTGAAGAACTAGGGGATGGAGGGATGGAGGGAGGGAGGGAATACTCCAGCAGTGAAGGCAATGATGTCTATTGTTACGGTAAGATTTTACACAACTGCATTATGTCCTTACATTCACTGCTGCAGTATTTGTAATGATACGGGAGAGTGCCAAAGCTCAAGAGCAAACTTGGGAGGAGGAAAGGATAGAAGAATCCTCTAACAAAACATGAAGAACTGAACTAGCAAAACCAGCCCTAGCTCTAGAGATACCATCCAACTTGTAGTGCTTTATAAAGGTATTCACAGAAGTCCAGGTAGCTGTTTCAAAAACAGAATTTGTATCTAGGCCTTTGAAAAAAGAACCAGAAGAGACCACAGGTCTAGTAGAATTAGATTTAAATGAAAAAGGAAGGCTCTTGCCTGGAAAATTGTAACAAAAGGAAATAGCCTTAAAAATCAAAGGAGAAATAGTTTGCTTGGATACAGCAAGCCCCAAAGATCTAGGATGAAAAGAAACAAATAACTGATCTGATTTTCTGATAGCCTTGGTCATATCCAAATAAATTCTAAATTCTAAATTGCCTATGCATGTCCAAAGTATGCAGTACCCCCTCATTGTCAGTTTGGGGAGAGGGGAAAAAGTAGGCAGATTAATAGACTAATTCAATGATAGCTCATTAACCACCTTGGGCATAAAAGAAGGGATACTGTGCAAGAACACTCTGTCCTCATGAAAAATAAAAAAGGATGACAAGACATAAGGGCCTGCAACCCAGACACCTGTCTGGCAGAAGTAAGTGGTAACAGAAGAACAATCTTCCAGGGACAATGTTGCAAGGAAGCTGAAGCAGCAGGCTCAAAAGGAGCTTGAGTCAAATTCTCCAAAATAAAATTAATTCCCAGAGGAGGAGGAACAGGCTTCCTGGGAGGTCAAATATTAAGGCTGCCTTTAAGAAATTGTCTCACCTCAAATCTAGCAGCTAAAGATGGAGAAAACGGCAGACAAACAGAGATAACTGATAGGTGGGCCTTGATAGAAGAACAGGCCAAACCAGCATTGAACAACTCACACAAATAAGAGAGAACCAAAGTAGCATCCACAGTAAGTGAGTCCAGGTTATGAGAGAGAGACACCAAAAAGAAAACCTCTTCCATCCCCTTCCAAGAGAATGAGAGAGCATCCACCTTCCATTCCAGAGAACCTGGGACACTGGCACAAAACAGAGGAAATTGTCTCTTCAGAGGGGAGGCAAAAAGTTCCACTTGAGGAGTACCTCACTGTTGGATAAAATCCAAAAACGCATCCCTGTAAAGCATCCATTTGTGGGACTGAGTAAAGAACCTGTTCAGAGTGTCTGCCACAATGTTCTGACCAGAAGGAATATAAACTACCTGAAGTGTCACTTGACACTTGACAGCAAGATCCCATGCCAGAAGTGCCAACTGACCGAGAAGATAAGACCTTGTTCCACCCTGCTTGTTGATATATCACACCACTGTGGCATTGCCTGTGAATACCTTGAGAGGCCCTGGAGAAAAGAGAGATTGGATGGCATGAAGAGCCAGCAGCAGGGATCTCATCTCTTTGACATTGATGTGCTTCTTCTGCTGATGAGGTGATCATACCCCTTGTACCTTTCGGGAGCCAAAAGTGCCCCTCCCATTCCATGTCTGAGGCATCCATGAGCAACTCCTGAGAGGGAAGAGGAGGATGAAAAGGGATCTCTGGATTCAGAGACAACTGCTGAATCCACCAGAGAAGTTCTATCTGAGGCAAGGAAGAAGACAAACTACAAATTCTAGAGGATGAGCATGTTGAAGCCACACTGACTTCAAAAACTACTGAAACTTTGTCATATGAAGTGTGGCCAGAGGCACCATCAGAGTGGTGGATGCCATGAAACCCAGAACTTTGAGAAACTCTCTGGTGGTAATGGAAGCCAGAGGAAGATGAGTATGAAAGAAAGAAAGAAATGGAGTAAGGCTTTTGGAGGGGGCAGGGAAAAAGCATAGGCACCATCTAAATCTTGAAACCCTAAAAAACATGATCCTGAGAAGGGGTCAGAGAAGACTTTTTTAAAATTTACAGTGAACCCCAGGCTCTGAAGAAAGGATACAGCAAAATGAAGATTTTACAAAAGGGTCTGTGGAGAAGATGCCTGAATCAACTGGTCGTCCAAGTAAGGGAATATTTGGATCCATTGAAGTCTGCAAAAGGCAAGAACTGAAGCAAGGCATTTGGAGACTACCCTTGAGGCAGTAGAAAGGCCAAAGGGAAAAGCAGAGAACTGAAAATCCCAGGAAGCAACAGAGAAACACAAAAATGATGGATCAGAATATGGAGTTAAGTATCCTTGAGATCCAGAGACACCATATAAGCCTGAGGGTACAGAAGAGGGAACATAATCTGAAGGGACAGCATCCAAAAGAAAAGTACCTTTAGAAAAGTGTTTTGATGAGAGATGTCTAGAATAGGTCAAGTGCCCTCTTTTCTGGGCACTAGAAACAGTCAGCATTAGAACCCTTTCCCCCTTTGAACCAGGCACCTCTTGAATAGTACATTGAGAAAAGAGATCTTGAAGAACCTCTGGTAAAAAGGGAAGATGTCCCCAAAGAGGCTGAGGAATACCCATAAAAGGAGGATGGGATTTCCACACCATGAAGTACCTTTGATGAATGACTGACAGAACTCAAGAATTCTGAGTGATCTGAAGCCAAACTGGAAAAGAAAGAGAACGCAAAGAGAAAGAGGAATGTGGCTTAGAGGGGATGTATAGACACACAGTACCTGGTTTGTCCAGAAAGGAAGATTTCAGAGTCCCTAAAAATTGAGTAGCCTTAGCAGGAGGAGTCTGTTGCCACTCTTCTTACCTTTAGTAGAAGGATGGGACTGCCTACGAACAAAGGCAGGCTTAGTGGTGTAGTTTTACTGAAAGTTAGGCACAGGAGAAACAAACACATATTTAAGTTCCCATAAGTCCTCACTCTTATCCTAAAGGGACTTCATTCACTCCGGAGCGCCTCAAAAAAAGTGCCTGCTTAATTCCACCATAGGAACAACAGTGCAGCCTGAGCTCATTTTCTGAAAATCCATTTCCAACACCATACAGAAAACAAATGTTCATAACTCTTTAACTATAAGAGCTAGACTAAAAATGTAAACGCGAAAGTTGTTCAGCAGACACTGACCTTTCCAACAGTGTAAATGTTGATAGTGCATATCAAAGTCATTATTAAATATTTGGCAAGGAATGTAGATATTGTGCATATTTTTTACCTTTCTGGAAAAGCAAAGCACAATATTTTGGTCAATATACCATGTAGACCCATACAATTTGTATTTAATTTGTTAGTATGAATGTCAGCTTTAAAATGTCACCTTAACAATTACTGTGTGATGCTCCTTTCTGGAGATATTCACATAAATATGATTAATATAATATTTCTCATAATTGATAAATAAACAAAGCATAATATCTCATCATCTGTAACAGACAGAGCCTACATATCAGTGTGTAAGTTGTGCGTCTGAATGTCAGCTTCAAAATAATGCATCATTTGCGTGATCACCATGCTCCCTTGCAAAGATATGGGCATAATAATGAGAAGTATTGGAAATGTAGAATTTTCATAATCGTACAAGACTAAACAAACTGTGATTTCTATAGATGTGTACAGTGCACAGACATAGTTCTTTTACCATGTTGTAAGAAGTAACACTGTCTTCAAAATGAGGTATTACTTGGCACACTGACATGCTCTCTTGCAAAGCTATTTACCAAAATATTAAAAAAATCATAATTTCCATAACCTAAGTCTGAAACAAACTGATATCTGCACATGTGTATAACATACAGGCACAATTCTTTTACCATGTTGGAACCAGCAATACTGTCTTCGAAATGAGGTATTACTTGGCACACTGACATGCTCCCTTGCAAAATTATTTACCAAAATATGAAAAAATCAGAATTTCCATAACCTGAGTCTTAGCAAAACTGATATATGTACATGTGTACAGCATTCAGAAGCAGTTGTTTTACCATGTAGACACATATGATTGTAAATATACACATTCTTGGTGTAGCCAACATGCTGCTGAATGGGTACATGTAAAGAGAAAAAGCAAGGTAAGGACCGCAACTCCACTAATGAACCCAGGACAGGCATGGGACTTCAGTGGCAGGCAAGGCCATCTGATCTGTCCGATACCTGTGCTGGCTACCCACTCAGACACTGATACCACTACAGTCTCATGACCTCCTTCAGTGTCAGCAGTCTGCCTTACCTCTGCCTTTTCTCTTTACATGTGTCCATTCAGCAGTGGTCCTAAGGGATCAAGTTGTGTATTACTAAGCCCTTCCTGTCATCTAAACTCTACACATGCCTGATAAAAGCAGAATAAGAAAGGTAGTAGTATTGCAGGATGGTTACTGACATATTAGATTGTACATGCTAGCACTCTCCTGAAAGAGTTGTTCTTTTTCAGCATCTTCACCAGCTCCTTACCACAGTTATTTGTCAAACCCAGAAAAATACATTTTACACAACACATTTCATAATAGAGTTTTACTTACCACACTGGTTCTTACTTGGTCATGGGTGTTTTCCATTCTTCTCACAAGCTGCATATTACCAATTCTGCATAGTTCTCCTCACACCATTGTGTAGGTCAGTCAAGAACAATGCAATGCCCTCTTCAGTTAGGTGAACACCATCCCTTCTGAACAAGTGAACATCTTCTGTGGTGATGCTGTCATGACAGATTGTAGATCCACCGATCCTGTGCATCAAGCCAAGCATGAACCCATTCTGTAAACATCTGGCCTTGTGAGCTGTCCGTTGACTATTTGCTGTTTTTCATATCTGCCGAGGAATTATGTCAGACCGCACAAAATGACAAACGTGGCCACCATGACTGCAGGTGTTCAAAAATTGCTCTGATTTGAAACTGTAGCCTTCCAAGTTGTTGACTGATGACATCATTCCCTTCAATGTGCATTACAAGGATGTGATGCTCAGGGTAGATGGAACACTTCTCTTCCAACAACTGCAGTACTCCGCTCCAATGCATACCTCTTCTTGTTGTCCAGTATACCTTCACACTGGATGTGGGGAAGCTCACGTTGTACTGGTTTTCAGTTATGGAGGCATGGCTGGCAGCCCAGTGAATGTAGGAATGGCCACATACCCACACTCTCACTTGTCGTTCTCCTGCTCATGAAGCCATGTCAGTGTCAGAAGGAGGAAGAACCTGTACAGGAAAGAAAATGCAAACAGATTACTACTGATGTTTGACAGATCTATCGGAAGGGTACATATGTATGTATATTATAATGCATTACCTGGTTATACCATCCAAATCTTCACTTCTATCCATGGGGGCATTATTCTTTTCATAAGGTATGTAAGTGGTGATGATGCTGCAGAGGTACATACCTACCACCCGTGAAAACACAAAATTACACACAATGGCTGACAAGGGGGCACAGAAAGGGCACATGTAAAGAGAAAAAAAAGGGTAAGAACCGCCTCTACAAGTGTGGAGTGCAGAGGCATTTGTTATCATTCACAACCTCCTTCAGTGTCAACAGTCTGCCTTACCTCTGCCTTTTCTCTTTACACGTGTCCATTCAGCAATGGACATAAGGAATCAATGGCGGAAGGATTGTGATGTTTCTTGCCCTGACCTGCATACATTTTATAGTACCATGGGGAGGGAAAGTGACTACATGATAATATGTTCAATTGTAGTAGTTCACTAAAATATGATCCTTGTAACCACAATGGGTACATTACTGTGTATCAAACAAACTGAAAAAATAAACTGGGGGGGGGGGGGGGCTTGAAATGACTCCATGTAAGCTCCAAGTAGACAAAAAACTAAATCGGGCTTATGCATTCATCAATGTGATAATGACTTCTACTTATGTGAATAACAGTGACAGCTGCTGATAGTTTTACATGAAAAGTTAGAATGACTCAGTGTTACATTGTAACTGCACTTATTGTTAATGTGATAATGACCTGCATATCATTACTGCAAAGTTCTGCATGCTCAGACACAGGTGATAATCGCTGCACATAACCTGTTGAGTAGACATTCATTATATTTCCTGGTGCAGGTTTTATGTAACACAAACTCATTATTATATTACTGAGCCCTTCCTCCCACCTAAAGTCCATACATGACCAACAAAGGCAGGAATATAGCCCAAAATATATGGTAGCTCCATGCTGGTAGTAGTCTGTAAGTAATAACCTTCATCTCACTGAGGCAACTAGTGAGTATAATCAGTAAGAGAAATAAAGTTACAAATGTGCAACCTATCTGGTTGACTCGTATAACAATTACTCCAAAAAGTAGTAATTCATTTCTCTCACCTAACCATCCCTCTGGTTACAATAAGACGCAGAAGTAAAAAAGGCAGAAATATTGTCCAAAATATCTGGTTGAGCTATGCCAAAAATCAGCATTCCAACATTTCTAGAGTTATTTATCAACAGTGTTCCTGAAGACAGTATGTGCATATTGTTAACAGATAAGAAATGGCTACACTACAGCATGGACAGAATTCATTCACAGAAGTAGATAAAGACTTCCGGTCACATGTCAGTTGTTCCCAGTTCATTCAAGTACACACTTGAAAGCTGGATACAACAAAACAAAACTTTATAATAACCATGTATGAAACCTAATGTAAAGATAACCTATGCTTCTTACACCATTTTTGTACCACAATATTCTAAACAATAGATCAGCTCAGAGAACAGTTCATGACACCATGCTTCGAATTAAACTAAGCCAGTGAAACAATATAACACAGCCAGCTCCCAGGACAAGAAAATGGCCAAATGGATTTTCCAGTTATGCAAAAGCCTTTCTGTGGCACAGCAATAAATTATTTTCCCCAGTAAACCCATCAGCTGTTTGTGTTGTGTATGCAAAAGCACCAACATTCACACAATAAATCACTTTCCCCAGTGGGCACTTCAGCAGTCTGACCATGTATGCACAAGCACTTCCCCGATACACAAATTAATTATTTCCCACAACATCTTCATTAGTACATGCAGGCATACACATGCTACAAAATGACACATTCACCCAAGCGACCCCTTCAGAAAAATGTTGCGATATGTACAATTACCAAACTAAAACATTTCCCCAAATGACCCCTCAGTAGCATTTCCTAGTATGTGCAATCATCTAAAGGAAACATTCACCCAAGTGACCCCCTTCAATAAAATGTTGATGTATGAGCAAGCACCAAAATGAAACATTTACTCAAGCAACCCCCTTCAGTAAAATGTTAATGTTTGCACAAGCACCAGTATGAAATATCTCCACAATATTTCCACACACAACCCTTCAGTAATATTTCCCAGTATGTACAATGATCAAAATGAAGCATTCACAAACGGGAAGAAAACCATACATATTAAAACTGATGGACTGTTTGCCCCCAGGCCGCCGCTGACAATTGGCTTGTTCCAAGTCAGACTTTCTTGGTAAGTAAATTGTTGGGCATACTGTATCTGCTTTATATTAAGAATCTCTGGATATATTCTAATACAGTCATATCTGATTGTAGCTTAATTTTCTCAAACCTGACCTTTTAATATGAAAAATACCTTACTTTTATTGGTGAAACATTCTTATTAAGTGAGACTCAAGTTTCTAATACAATAATAAGAATTAGAAATGATATGTGTTTCTGAGAACGTTACAAGTAATGCCATTCAGCTGCTGATTGTTTTTTTGCCCAGGATGAAGGGTAACACATTTGCTGGCACTGAGTATTATGCCATACTTTTCAGTCCAATTTTATATGTGTCATGGTATTTCTGTAGTATGAAGTCATCATCTAAATTATTTACTGTGGTTCCTAACTTTAAAAATCATGACAAACCTATTAATATACCTAAAATGCATTAGTTGTAAATAAACCATTACAGAACATCACTATTGCTGAAAGAGTGTCAAGGAAATGGAGAACCTTATAATAGTAAATTCCATAATACAGAAAACAATTACATATTAATAAAGGAAAGCAGTTATACAATCTTTATATCTAACAAGAACTATAATAATTCTAAAATCAGTCAAAGCATATAACATCTGACACTTTCCTAAACAGGTGAGGACCACCAGAAGGATGTCTTTTTCGCAGACCTACCAAATGTGACTATATGTCTGAGTGTCTCAACCTGTCTGAGAATGCCACAAAGTAGTCAGAAAACTGTTGTGAGGGATGAACACATCTGGTCTACCCTACCTGGCTTGCTACTGGTACAACACTCACCAGGACATATGATCTAGTAAATTGATGGTCTAACTAAAAATGCAGAGAGTATATATTAGAAATATATTATATACTAGAGTATTAGAATATAGAAATATATTAGATACTAGAGTATTAAAAGGTATGGGCACAAGTCTGCAGTACTGTGCTGCTCTATAACCGTCTGTACTTGAACTTCTGGGCACCTTATGTGCCAATGCAGGCCAGGGCCAAGAGTGATGTACTTCTTCACTACATAATAATAGTTTTTAATAACTCTGAGCAACACAGAAGTGCTTAGCTGAGCACACTCACAACATAGTAGGATTGATTCTTACAAAACACAGTAAGGCTCTAGTAGATGGGAAGGGCTGCTTTAACGTGAAAATATTAAAATGACTTAAGTGCTTTTACCCCTGCAATCTCATGAAACCCAGAGATTGCAGGGGAGAATGCACATGGTCTCTCCTGCTTACATGCATTCATTCACTCACATAACATCAATCTGTCTCGATCGCTAACACATGGTCTCTCCTACTTACATGCATTCATTCACTCACATAACATCACTCGCTCTCTCGATCGCTAACACACGGTCTCGCCTGCTTACATGCATTCATTCACTCACATAACATCACTCGCTCTCTTGATCTCTAATGCACAGTCTCTCCTGCTTACATGTATTCATTCACTCACATAACATCGCTCTCTCTCGATCGCTAACACACTAACTAGACCCAGAAAAGTAAAATAAAATTTCTCAACAGAAAAAAAAATGGTTTTCAGTTACTTCACACAACATTTAAACTAACAGGAAAAAAAACTCTCCCATTTAAAAGTACAATACAGTGTCATAACAGTCCACTAAAACACACAACTCCTACCTTTAAAATTACTTTCCTGAAGAAGAAAGTGAAAAAACACAAAGAATATTTAGAGAATGGAAGTTTTTCCCCCAAAAGGAACTTATCTGCCCAGCAAAGGACCACCACCAAGCCAGCCATCAATCCTTGAGAGTCTTGGAAGAGCCAACTTTTACAATAGTCTTTGGCTGGCACCCAAACTTGTTTTCAGTCAGCTCAACTTGAGTTGCATGACAGTTTGGGTGCGTGGAAGGTACCCTAAAGCTTTGGAAGTTGGCTGGCTCTTATATCCTTGGCAGGATATAACCCATATAGTTAAGGCTACTGTAGCAGTGATCCGTATGATAAACACTACTAGTTATTTTGTAGTGGTCATACTGTTTTAAAGTATACTGCTGAAACTACTATACCAAATTAACATATGTGAATTAAACAAAAAAAAAACATACTAACATTATAAGGACAGGAGGAAGAATAAATAACATCTATATAACATTTTTGTTATTCATAATTTTTCTAAATCCCCATATATGTTCCCTGATGCACTTCCTAAGACAGTAACTGCTATCCTAAGAATTATACAGCTAAAATAAATCTGTTTATAAAACATTTTTCTAGAATATTTCTCTACCTACAAAGTAAATCCTCATTTACTGCTGATTGGTTTTAGATGCACAGATGGCAACATAGGTAGATTGCCATTTAACTGGTTGTAGTCCTTGTTGCCCCACCACCCATTAAATCCACTGGCATCCTTGACACTCCATGCACCTTTTTCAAACATAGTAATAAGCTTCAGTTTCAGGATCAAAATACTTTCCTGCTGCCAAACACGTCTTTGTTTTGTATTGTAGGTTATCTGCCTTTTTCAGAAGAAAATACAGCTGTGCATAGCTATAAATTGCAGTATCTAGTCTTTCAAAGTCTAATTCTAGGTAATAAACAGCAAACTTATACATCATTCAAACTACATTATTCTAATGTTCAGTTCTTCTTTCGGCTTTTCCCGGTTAGGGGTCGTCACAGCAGAACTCTGGTCCACTAATGATTGGCAGTAGATTTTTTTATGGGTGCCGAGGTGCCAGCTCGATGCCCAACCTTCAATGAAGGCACACCCATTCTACGCATGGCTTTCGAATGCCACTTGACCACGGGGAGGACATGCAGACTCCACACAGAAGACACTCCAGCCGAGAATGCATAAAGCAAAAACAAATGTCAACCAGTATGCCCATTACAAGTGCTTTCCTTTGTTTATTACAGTGCGTTACTATCACTTTATACAATTACAGTAGTGAAGAGATGTACCTAATATAAATATGACTAGCATAGCAGCAGAAAACAGTTTAAGTTTAAACTAAAACGGTGGCATATTCAACATTGAAGTCACACCCTGTGTTTCAAAAGTGCTGCAAAGGTCCGAGCTTCACCAAAGCATAGGTACCATTCATTGCAAACACTGCCAATCCAGCCCTCAAAAAGAGCAATGCCTGGAATGATCCCGATAGCATGAAGGCTATGAATCCCACACCTTTATCCTTTCCTCATCAGGGACGACACTCAAGTTAGGCGAGTGTACTGCTAGTGAAAGCTGACTTCTCTTTCAGGACAAAAACCTCTTTCTTATGCACTTTGAAGGCAAACTTTTTCTTCTGTATCAGCTCATCTCTTTCTTCAATCATTGTATCTTGCAGCTTTTGTAAGGCATCTTGGGCCTGTCGTAAATCGTAAGAAGGTAAAAACATAACATTATCATTCAAAAACTTTTGTAACTGCTGACATTTAACAGTTATAGTTTCAAAATGCATATGAAGATCGGCCTTTGGAATGCTGTAACAAGGCACATGCACATACTACGTTATCACTTTTACAGCTTCAGCTGACACAGAAGCGGATTTGTGTATGAAAAATGCTTTTCAACATATTAAAGTAACTTTACTGTATGTGCGTATAATATTATAAGCACATAACAAAGGATTTTAGGTTAGGGGGTGGAGGAGTTAATGTGGACTGTGATTGGACACAATGGTTTGCTTGTACAGAAAATTGCTTGCTATGACAAGAAAGTACAGAGTGACCTGCAATCCGAGTTTCTCCAAAAACTCAAATATAACCACCTCGTAACTCTATGCTGAAAATTAAGCTGACAAGGTAACTGACAGAGTTCAGTTACTTTTTCAAATTAATTTTCAACATTGGAGTTATTATCATACTACAAAGTTAACTGCGCTGGGAGAAGACACTCGGGGTTAACATACTGCAATTCCTATCTTCTCATGGTATGCTCGGTGTTAAGCACAGAGACGCCATGAGAAGGTACTCAGGGTTAATGAGATAAACCAGCAGCAACTTCCCCGAACAAAAGTTTAGAAATCCAGTGGAGCATCCATCAACTTAGCTTTAATACCATCAGATAGAGGTTGAAGGGTAAGCAAAGAATACCTACCTCCTCATACCTGAACCAAAAACAGAAGCCCTAGAAGAGGCATGCACCATATCATAACTACATTTAATAGAATGATGAATAACTTGAGAGGAAGTCCCTACTAAGGAAAGAACAGAAGTTTAACCCTCAGAGTCTGGAAAATTAGAAGTAAGTTGACAGGCCGGAGAAAGAAGATACAACACATACCTAGAAATAAGGGTCTGATGATTAATAGCCCTAAGTGGTAGGGTACCAGAAGTGTAAACTTTTTTGCCCAGCCTGTCTATAGTTCGGCTGTCTTTGTCAGAACACAATAACTTGGGTGAAGGAAGCAACTGAGATGGCTTAGCAGAAGCTACAGACACTACAGAGGGGTCAGCAGGAGAACATTTATATAAAAAAAGAACACTCCTCAGAAACCCTATAAAACCTATCAGGCTTCATGGGAGCAGGGGGAAGAGAATCAGGGGCCTTAGAGGCATTGGAGAAAGCATCCAGTAAAGCAGCCAAGACAGGAGGAATAGCCACAGGTTTAGGAGAGTCCAAATGCAACACTTCATAGGACATCTTATGAATATCAAAGACCTGAGTACAATCCCATTTAAAAAATATCCATCATCCTAGAGAGTGTGTCCTCAAAGGAAATTTCCTTCAAGGGAACATCAGGACTAATAGATTTCTCCACCTCTGACCCATAGTCCAAAGGAAAATGAATTTCAGTCGAATAAATTAGGGATTCGTCAGCAGAATCTCTAGGCCTTTTAAGAGGAGTAGAAGACCAAGGAGGAGCAGGAACTTAAACCCCATGAGCAGGCTTTAAGGACAAAACACAAAGACCATGTACAAATAAAATCCAAACAAAAGCTGGCTCAGGTGGATCCATGGTAAAACTACGATTTACTGAACTTTAATAACTACAAAATAAAAAAGGTTAGCACTTTTGTTCACTTCTTATGAACTTCATCAGATAATCCTATGCATGTTTGCCCTGTTTAAATACACTCAAAAGTGTTAACTAGCCCTGACCCTGCTTAGCTTCCAAGATGAAAGGACAACAAGTAGAACAAGTACAGTCAGGTTAGTCTGGTTACCAGTTGCATGAAACAACACTTGGATGGCAGACCATTTGGGAATATCAGTTGCTATAGGTTTAAGTATTTAACATTTTAAACATTTAAATATTTTAAACATTCAAGTATTCATAAATAACTAAATATTTCTATTGGCCTTTTTATTGGCTATTTTGATTTTCAGGCCTGTTATTAGATATGAGTTGTGTGTTCCTATATTGGTGTTATGTATTTTATCTGCTATATTTATATATTTTAGATATTTTTGCGTGGTGAATATTGGATAAAAGGAATGTGCTAATTTAAAGAAGTGTGTGTGTGTGTGTGTGTGTGTGTGTGTATTGACCAATGGGGTTGCTTTTGGGTGTATGTAAACAGGGTAAACGTATAGAATTATCTGATAAAGTTCTGTTTGAAGCTTTAAGGATAGTAAGGCAGAAAATAACCCCTGAGTAAAAGCCTGCCAATAACTTTGTGGATCTCTAGAGGCAAAAGAAACATGTTTAATTTTTTGTTTCTTTTTTAAGGAAATATCCTGAGAAGACTCAAATCCAGGACAACAGTAGAGAACCATAGCAGGAACATCTTTCCCAACAAAAAAACTGAGAAATCCACAAGGCTCCTCAGAAAAAAATGACTGGTTCTCTCTGAATGTCCGAGATGGACACCTGCAAAGCCTCTTCAGACATGCTGCCAGCCAGATCCTCACCAGCCTCCAACACAGTTGCAGCAGAGAAATCTGACAACACAGTCAGGCAAGCCTCTGGTTTTGTAACGACCTTGGGAGAAACACCTGGCAGAAGCTGGACAGTGGAAGATTCTGGTCCTACCTTTTTCACCTTCTTTTTCTGGGTCTATATTATAACATTGAATTTTATAAAGTTCGAGTGTTATAACATCGAACCAGTTTTATTGAATGCTGAAAACAGCGAAGGTGCAGGACACCGAATTCTTTCCCAGGAAAAGAATTCGGTGGGCCTTTGCTGTGGCTTCGCTGTTTTCAGCATTTGATATGTTGGAACATTACAGGTCGGGTTCAGGTAAGTGTGCGGTTGTGTGTAGGTTAGGGTTAGGGGGTGGGTTAGGTGAGTTAGGGTTAGGGTGCGGGTCAGGTAAGTGTGCGATTGTGTGTAAGTTAGGGTTAGGGGAGGGTTAGGTGAGTTAGGGTTAGGGCACGGGTCAGGTGAGTGTGTTAGGGTTAGGGTTAGGTTAAGGTAAGTGGATAGCTAGTAGTGTATGCAAAGTTTAGTTTAGGTTTAGGATTTTAAGTGTATGTGTGTGGATTGCTGTTTTTTGTGTGTGTTTGTGTTGTGTGTATGTTTCTCGGAATAGCAATTTTTTTCCCTGGGAAAAAAATCGCTATTCTGACTGTTCGATGTTTGCGGATTTCGGTGTTTAGGGTTCTATAATATAACATTCGATCTTTGTAGATTTCGATGTTATAATATAGACCCCTTTTTCTATAATGCACTAACCCTCAGGGCGGGAGATTCCTTCCATGGTATCTTTAGCAAGTAGCTTAAGATGTTGGTTCTCAAGATACAAGGAAAGGGAAGAAAGTCTACTGGGAAGGGTTTTTGGAACAAACACCTGACAAATCTGAACAAGACGTATGGTCATGAGAAGCACCTAAGAAAAAAAGGCAATTATCATGGTGATCTCTATCTGGAATCTCTCTCCCACACAGGCATTTACCCCTCTTGGATGACATTAACCTCAAGGAATACAAAAAAAAATGAGATAAAGCAAAATCCCCAATGGGGCACTTATCTTGCAAAAACAGCAAACAGGCATAGGAAGTCACTGGATAACAAAATCACTTTCAACTGGCAAAAGATGGATGCAGATAAATAGACAGATAGTGCAAAAGAAATAAGTAAAGCAAGCAGTAATTTTTAAGAACACAGTGAACATGTAGAATGAAGTTATCTGCAAGAGTAACGTAATATTATCTAAACTTAACAAAAAGTTGTGGAGATATGCAAATGGGGAGAATGATACTGAATCACAGATTTCCCCTCCTGTCTAGCCTACACCCAACTGTGTAGGTGCAGAAAAAACATGGTGCAAGCCTAAGAGTTAGCTAACATCATAGAGGGGTGTGCCAGGCATACTGTAAGCTTATTGGAGCTCTCTGGCTTGGGATTGCTCTTAGCTTAGCAGAGCTAAGGAAGGGGGTGTGTCTGAAGCTGCCTAGCACTCTTTACATTGCTTAAATAGGTGTGCATGCTGTGCACCGGGGTTTAAACAAAAAATAAAAAAGTAAACCAGGAAATAGCAGCTCCGTTCACATCTGAGCGCTGTGTTTGTGCGGTGCACATTGAGGCTTAAACAAGAAGGAAATGGGAAGGGAAAACAGCAGTAGGATGGTTATCAAGGAGAACAAGCATAGCTGGCAGGTGAAATGTATCAGAATCAGCCAGTTACAGAGGCAACAGTCCAGTCCAGCACACTACTATAAACTATGCAAACACCTTTCCATCTGTTTTTTCCAACAAACTCTACACCACTGTTGTACACAAATGGGGAAATTTTACCTAAAAACTATGCAAACACCTTTCCATCTGTTTTTTCCAACGAACTCTACACCACTGTTGTACACAAATGGGGAAATTTTACCTAAAAACTATGCAAACACCTTTCCATCTGTTTTTTCCAATGAACTCTACACCACTGTTGTACACAAATGGGGAAATTTTACCTAACAAAAGCAACAAAATGATAATGGCTGCATTCGCTCTTATAAATCAACATGTGGAAGAGGTTGAGGGTGATGAGGATGAGAATGTTGATGACCAACCCACAGTGAGGAGAAGGAGAAGAGTGTATAGACCCAGGGTATCCTACCACGGGCTACATGAGCTGGATATATTGGAGTGCTATAGGGTGGACAGGCCCTCCTACAGCAAATTGTTGAGCTGTGCCGGCCACGTCTCACACACAGAACCAACAAAGGGGAAGCCATCTCAGTGGATACCAAGGTTTGTGTAGACTTAAGAATACTAGCCACAGGTACCTTACAAAGGCCAACTAGGGATATCATTTGGATCTCACAGGCATCAGCATCCAGGGTACTCCACCAGTTCCTGTATGCCATGTCAGCACATGCCGATGAGCACGTGTATTTCCTCAACACCTGTGAGCTGTTGACCAGCAATATGCATCTCTTCCACCAAATAGCAGAATACCCTGAGGTAGTGGGTGTTATAGACTGCATGCAGATACACATCGAAGCACCACCCGGTGAGTGGGGTAGAGTCTACATAAACCGCAAGGGCTTCCCCTCCATCAACTGCCAGGTCGTGTGCTATCCCCAGGGCATTAAAATGAATGTGTGTGCTGGCAGCCCTGAAAGCTATCACAACTCCCGCATCTGGCATATGACAAAGCTGTACCAGAGATTTGCCAATGGGGACATCCCAAATGGCCACCTAGTGGGAGATGCCGATTATGCACTGGAGCTTTAGCTGATGACTCCCATCAGAAATGCACACACACCCAGACAAGAACTCCATAATGAGGCACACGCACAGATCAGAATCATAATAGAGTGTGTGTTTGGGATGCTCAAGTCACAGTTGCGGTGCCTGGACATATCTGGTTGAGCCTTGCAGTACTCACCAGCTACATGTACCTAAATTGTCATCATATGTGCCATGCTACACAATATGATCCTGCAGAAACAGCTGCAGCAGGAATAGCATGGGGCAGGGCCACACAGCCCCCCAACTTTGCCAAGGCCTGCACAGGTACAGAGTGACTCGGAGGAGGAACAACCTGAGCCTGCCCCAGTAGGCAGAAGGAGGCATGTCCAGTATGCCCTAGCCTTGGCAAAGAGGCTATGCATAGCACATATACTGACATGGTAGGAACCCAGGGAATGACATCTCTCTCTGATTCGCACATACAGTAAAAGTGATGCCAAACATGACACTACCTGTGCTTAACCATGTATAGGGAGTGTACTATGTGCATCCGACATAGTCAACTCTCCATCACCATCCTCAATACTGGTACAGGCACAAGGTAAGTCACTCTCCCTATCAATTGCTGAATGGAGTAGTATGTTCTGCTACTTGTATCTATGGTATGGATGTGAGCATGCAAGGGAATCGGATGGCTGAATGGGATGCCAGCAGATAGTAGACACCTATATCAGCAGCATGAAATCTGTACCAAATACTGGTGTCAACACAGCAGCCAGTACTAGACAAGGTGATAAACCCATTGCAGGACATCTGGTGGGCCAAATGTGTGTCCATAGGACACACACATGCAAGTCAGTGAGGCTCACATACCCAACAACAGTCTCAAGCAGCAGGACAGGCATAGACAAACACAAAGAAAGGCTATTCTAAGGCCTCTGATTGATAGCTATGAAGAGCAGCCCCCCTCCAGACCTACACAGACAGACTGCAACAGGTCAGGCAGTGGGATGTTAGTTCTGAAGGGTAAGAAGTCTAAAACTGAAATGTAGGTCAATAAAACCTAAGGACTGTAGTACACTGATATGCCTGTAGTCTACATGATAGGTTAGAATACAGAATTAAATGGAGTACCTGAAATACCTGTACAGTCATAGCAAATATGTACAGTTGTCAGGTGTGACCCCCCCCCCACAAAAATGTAGAGCTGTAGTAACATTTATGTGTAGGTATAATAACAGTGGAGCACAGATTATCTGAGCCGGACAAAGTAGCAGGATAGATTGAAGCACATGTACAATATGCAGGGCTGTGTGTGCTAGGTTGATGTGTGTTGTATATTGTGTGAGAGTGGTCAGCATGTAGTCATAGTGGGTTGTATCCTGGTGGCCAGTAGCCAGTACTGCCGATGGCAGGGCCAAGATCTCACAACTGCAGTGCAAAACACAATGCATCTCAGCAAGACATATTCCAGCAGTAAGCCATACTAATTGTTTGGATGTAATATCTGTCACCATCTAAAAGATGGACATGGCATGAATGTGAGCCCAGACATACAAACAGTACACAGGTGGAAGTCGCCTAGACAGAGAGAGCATAAAATGTTACTGACAAATGGACACACCTTTGGAATTGTACATACAGGTTAGCAGCACATTAGTTGGGTGTGTAGTATGGAATACTGATGTTGTCTGGCCAAACACTGACAGACCACAAAAGTCACAGGTATGATGTACTGAGAAACTGCTGATTTCCCTGCACAAGCCAGCATAAGTGAAATCCTCATGTATATCTGTGAGTCATCTGCAAGTAGCTTCCATAGCACACATGCACCCAGCTCACCCCATCATCAGCCACAAGTACCTCACAGGTCTTATCCCTGCTGTTGGGAATGAGTAAAATATGACCTCCACCACTGTATGGGAGTAGCCAAAGAATGCAGTATGCTGCAGAGGTGGCCCATGTAGGTGGGTCCCTAGCTGTAAACAGCACCCTACCAACATTCACACCACTGGATCAATAAATACGGAAACTATTGACATTAACACCTTGCACACCTACCCTGTCATCCCAGGGGAATAAAGTGGCTTGCATCTTGGGACTGTAGGAGGGAGACAATGCAACAGCCTGCTACAGATGGCCTGCATCACTACCAAATGCCTCACCTGTACTGCCAATGTATGTTATCTCATGGACTCCCAAATAACAACATAACACAATCCACAGAATCCAAATGCAAAGCCATTTAAACAAATCACAGTACCATGTCCTACTGCATGAACTGTGGACCAACCCCTAAATACTGCTGAGATGAAGTGATAGCTATAGGGAACTTATCAGATAATGTTTGCATAATGTTCTGAGGAGAATAGAATAATGGGGGGCAGAAGCATGGATGTCATAGAGTGTGTGAAGTCTGAAACTCAGCTGTGTGCACATACTATCCCTGCCTGCAAACACAGGACTGGGTGGCTACAAACCTGCTTGTAAACCACAATGTGAAGGGGTAATGACCAGAAATATGAGCCCTGCCTATGGATAACCTGTGTGAATCTGTGCAGCTGTGAGGTATGGCCACAGCAGGCTATGACCATGCTGTCACGTCGATGGATGTACAAGCATGGGCTCCTCAGCCACCACTGTACCAAGGTGCTGAACCATTTACACAGACCCATCAGCAAGTGTCTGCAGCTTCCCCTCCAGAATGGCATGATTGTGCAAGAATATGTAGGCTGCAGACCACAATACTGGATACACCTTCAATTACCCTGTGTTCCCCAGAATATTACTACAAGCAAATATGTATACCTGACAGTAATTGATGACATAACACATCACAGTGTAAAACAGTACATATGTCTGAATATCTCTGCTAACACCAAACCCATGTAGCATAAGCAGCACAGACACAATTACCTAGACTAACCCACTATCCTTTGGCAATTTTGACCCCATATTGTCAAGCAATCTACATATATCCTGTAGAAACAGGTTGCTAGCTGTAGGTGTAGAACACAAAATCCTGCAATGGAGTACAACCTACCTGGAAGGGATTCACACATTCATTACACAAGGTCATACTGGGCATGCTCCCACACTTACAGAAATGAAGCCCATGTCTGGCAACAACAGTGGAGTATACATATCTGACAGTTGCAGATATTTGTGTGCACACTCCACATTGCACACCAGTCTTGCTCTGCACACACATTGGATAGGAATACACACATATAACCAAGGACAACACTTACACATACATAGATGTGTGGAAAAGAGTGACAGACAGTGACAAAGAGCCTCCCATCATGAGGCCTGTCCCACCCAGCACACATACAATTGGCTAAAACCACATGATGTGCAAATGTTAATCACTGTAGACATTTGCCTCTGGTATCCATCAACACTGTAGTGTCTGTGGAACTTGTGATAACTGTGTAACATGACTGTAAAAGTTATTATTCATCTAGCAGTTGTATACACATACCTGTTAAATGTAAACTTGTCTGTGATTGAGTGTTACGTGTGTTCTTCCAGATGAATGGTTTATGCCCCATTCACACACACTGCATTCCCAATGGCCTACTTTGGCAAGCCTGCTGATGTCATTCACCTTTAAATACACCTTTGGTGAAGGAATAGCCCTATAAGCACTGTGACACGTGCTATAACTGTGTAATGCTATAGTGTTATGTATTGATTATGTAGGAGTTCTAATCCCTGACATGGCAACTGTGTGTGTGTGTGTGTGTGTGTGTGTGTGTGTGTGTGTGTGTGTGTGTGTGTGTGTGTGTGTGTGTGTGTTTGGTTGTGTTTGTATGTAGGAATCAATGCTTTTGTGACCATTCACATTCACTAGGCACTCCTAAAAATGAAGAACATCGATATCTGAGCAGTAGCAGTCCTGGTTCAAGGCTCCAGAGAGCCTCGCTGCAATACCAGGCTACAACTC